>NC_133819.1:137637586-137793041 GCF_047830755.1 Zonotrichia albicollis
TCACTTACTCAAGGGACAAAAGACTTTGGTATTGTATCCAAGTGTGTACTAATTAGTCATAGATACATTTGGCTGCCTGTGTGCTGGAAGAGTAATGCAGACTGTATATAACATGTAGAAATACTTTTCCATAACAGCTTTCCACCAAGGAGACTGTTAGTGACAACAAATGAGCCAGTCCACTGTGGGTGGAAATCCCCAGTGCTCCATCTCACCTTTTGGGTGTCAGGTACCCACAAATGAAAAGCTGATATTATCCATGGGTGTTTTAGCCTGAAACACACAAATGAGGGGTTTATGCTTACAGATGGCCCAGCTCATGTTGGTAGACAGAGCACAGAAGGGACAAACTCCAGGACAGAAGACACAGAACAAATGAGCTTGAATGACTGCATCACCTTCTCCCATATCACTCTTGCCATGCTCGGGAGAGGCCATGTGTGGGGACAGTGGTGTAGCATAGATCCCAACAGAATGTTATCGTTGTTTGTCCAGGGAAACTCCAGCTGGTTTGAATCTTGAGGTAACCTTCAGATGTTCAGCTGGGTGCTGGGACCCTGAAACCAGTGTAGGAGGCCTCTTGGGTGGAGGAACATTCGCATGCATCCTTCCTTTTGGAAGGAGCTGTGACAGATACCTACCTGTGTGCAATCCCTTCTGGAAAAATCTCTAGCTTTCTCTTAAGGAGAGCACAGTAACCAGGGTAGGAGGATGTTCAAGGTAGCCTGGAAGAAAAGAAAGGGGAGATGACTATTTATAGTATTTCCAGGAATTTTGTTAACTTCTGGTTTCTCAGACAATGAGACAGCTACTGAAAAAGCTGAACTAGGCTTTTGAGCTATGTAGTGTGTGAGAGGGTGTTTGCTTTCCATCGTTCCTACGTTAATAGCTTTTGAGAGGCTTCCTCATCATTTAAGAGATGATTTGATTCCCTAGTCCTATGTTTCAGCTTTGGGCATACAGAATAAGTAACAGTACTTATGTAAAAGTGAATACCTTAAGTTAAAGTCTGAAGGAAGGCTCTGACTTCAGGCTTTCAACTGTGATAAAATGTTGGCCAAGTCCCAAGAAGGGTCAAGATACTCCTCTCCCTTTTTCTTTCTAGCCTGCACACAGACTGTCCCCCTTTCCAAAACAATTTTTTTTCCTTGTTAAACTGTGTACAGTGCTCTTCAGAAATAAACAGAGGCCTCTGTCCTAGAGAATGTCATCTAATGTACCCCCTCAAACATGGCCTTGATAACGGGTACACACAGCTGTTGGGGGAGGAAACACAAAGCCAGGGTTATGGTTGAGTAGAGGCATACCAGAAATAAACTTGTCCCTCTGTGATTTGCATTGGGCACTGTGCCTCTGCCTTGTACACTGTTAGTCTGTTTTATTTAATTTTTTCTTCACTTTCCATTTTGTGAGCAGAAGGTCAATGTAAGAGCAAGAATAGAGAGCGTAGGAGTGGGAAGCTAGTGTACTTAGGGCTGGAGGAGGCATTTTGGGAAATGTTGCCAAACTGACATGAATGATGCTATCTGTTCCACGGTACTGAGAGACTTACAGTGGCTTGTTTGTTATTTATCAGGGATAAAGAGGGGTAAAGTCTAAGTGAGAGAGGAAATAATTTGTTTAACTACTTCAGTTACTATCTGGGACTAAGCAGGGAAAATTTTTCTGACAGTGGTGTGATCATTTACAAATGTTTTTAGTCCAGTTTAGAAAATAAATCAAGACTCTACTCTTCCCCAACCCCCACCTCCCACCCCCACTCCACCTTCCCTGACAGTCATAAGCCCCCTGAAAATACTGTGAGAAATTAGATTTAATGGATCTGAAAACTTGGAAAATGAAAACACTTACTCAATATGTAGGAGATCCAGATTTTAATTATTTCTCTGCCTAGTTCAAACCAGTGCTTGCAGTAGAGCCTTAAGGTTATATTGCTTTATTACAAGGGTGTGTGCTAATCAGTTATATCTTCCCGTGTGTTGGACCAGGAATGCTGTCTTGGAGCTAGAAAACCTGCCTTAACAGGCAGTCCATCAAAACTGATGTACTACCACAAAAAGCTTGGGTTTTGGCAAATCAATATTTATCAAACCAGTTTCACTGAAAAATCTTCAAGCAGCCTCATTGCTGATGGAGATTTAATGAAGCAGAGTGCCTAATGCTCATGTTAATTCTCATTGAATCAGGCTTAAAGAAATGACCGTAGGCTAGGAAGAAAAACTAACTAGGCCACATCACCCACACATAAAAGTCCCAAAACAAATGCATGAATGTTTGCAAGGAAACCCTGAAAAGGCACAAAAAATATCGAGAAAGATTCTGTTCTTTGAAATGAGCACTAGTCAGGCAACCTTTGTCTTGTGCATTGTCTATTTGGAGTCTAAGTAACTTCCTTGGAGATTTGGTAACCTTTATTTGCCCACTCTTCAGATGTTAGTAGTTTAATGTAAACAGACTGTAAGGAGCACAGACAACATGCTAAAATACTGTTCATGAAAAGGTGGCCAGACCTAGAGCCAGTTTTCATCATTTGTATAGTCACAGATCCTGTGGCTGGACTGTGGCAGGTTAATACATCCTGCTTGTAACCATGGGCTGATTCAGCCACGGTGTTCAGCCTCTGGCATCCTTTCTGACCCAAATTCAGCATCAAGGAGAACACTCCCCTTCTGTACCTTACTGTACTGAATAAACTTGGGAGCACCTGAAGGAAAAAAAAAAGGTGGAATATTTCTTTGCTTTGGGATCCTAGATGTTTTCTCTTCTTGTGTCAGGGGTCATGATGACTTGGGGTGTTTCTTTCTGTCATGCTGGATACATCAATCAAGGTGGCAAAGCTTAGAGAAAATGGAAAAGGAAGGGCTGAGTATTGTGGTTTGCAATATGTAGGGAAGAAAGTAATCCTAGGGCTATTTTGTAAAGTGCTGGTTTTGGATTTGACACCGTGCAATGGCTGCTTGAGCCTGTAAACACAGTCTCCACAACTTGTTTTTGTTTTGATTAAGATATAAACAATGACCAGATTCTGATATGCCTGAAAATACAACTGACAAAACCAACCAACCTAAGGACAAAATTGCCCAAAAATCTTTTGGCTTATATATTTAGTAAGGCAGCTTGTAGGACTCTGATGATTATAGATCATCATCCAACATCTGGTTGGATGTTTGAGAGGCTTCATCAGCTGTGTGGAAATTCATGCTCCACTGTGAACTATGATCTCTCTGGTTTCCTGCTGATGAGTTTGCCTCTCTGTTGAGTTGAGTACCTTGAGGGATGGGTGAGAGCTTTTTCTGGTCTGACACAGGGATGGCTCTCTTAGAGAACCTCAGGTATGCACTGGAGCTTACAAACCCTTCTTGGGATGCTCCTACCTCCCCTTTCCCACTCCTATTCCCCTCAGCTTTTAGCTCTAAACAGAAAAGCTAACCCAGGTTCCATCTGGGTTCAGGTTCCAGTATCTGCTGTGAGGCAGCAGAACAGAAGAGCACTGAACTCTCCTAAGGAGCTCAGGTTGCAGACCCCAGATTTAGGGAGCTGCTGGAAGCTTTATGAGGAGCAGTACTGACCCCGGGACCCCATTTGGCAAACAGACCTCAATTGTGTGTAACTTTTGCTCACTCAAGTGAGCATCACAACTGCATTACAACTTTCTGTTTCTAATTTTGCATTTAGCAAGAATGTCCTGGATCACAGTGAGTGTTTTATAAGCACTTTTATTGTGAACACTTGGACTGAGAATGCTTCTCTGTCTGTTAGCATGCAAGCTTTCAGT
Organism: Zonotrichia albicollis; assembly: GCF_047830755.1. NCBI lineage: Eukaryota > Metazoa > Chordata > Aves > Passeriformes > Passerellidae > Zonotrichia > Zonotrichia albicollis. The sequence continues at coordinate 137,641,362 of NC_133819.1, forward strand.
TCTACTGAAGACACCTTTGACATAATTGCACCAGGATTTCAGAGACGCCTAAGAGATACTTATTGCTATTGTTTTCCATGCAATCACTCAGAGAAGCTATCCAAAAAATGTAAGGCATTCACAAATGTAGTTAGAGATGTGATAGAAATGAAATACTCAATGTGGCTTGTAATTGTGTTTATCTAAGTGCAGCCTCTTCCTGTGTCAGAACAGATTTTTGCAAACAAGAGGGCAATGATTCAGTTCCCGGGGAAGACTGACAAAATAAACCCCAGCTTCGACTGACCTGATGCAGTGCTGAACAGTGTCCTACCCTGGGAAAATATTTCCTGCTTCATTTTCATAAATATTTATATAATTCCTTCTGGGAAACATGTCTTCCTCAGAAAACTAAACATGCTGCTCCCTGACATAAATTTAACTGTTTGTTTACACATGAGGGGTTATGGGCATGTACCCAGCCTCAGATCTTTACGTTCTTATCTCAGGCATTTCTGTCTTTTAGAGTTCTTTCCTCTCTTCCTAGAGATCACATCGTGTATTGAGCTATGGAGCTCATTTCTGGCTCTGGAATTTGGTGCTCTTTGGAGAGTTGTTATTTTGGGCTGCAGAAATAGGAACCAAATATAATGTTCTGCCTGGAATCACATTTCTTTGCTGCCTAGTTATACCCTTCCCATCCTGGTTTGAGGCTCCTTTCTTAAAAAAATTAAAATCATGTAAGCAATTAAACAGAGGATTGCATGGCTAATGAAGGTATTTCTATTTAGAAACAGACTGGACACACAGCTGGGAACTGAAATAGCATTGGTGTGCAGTCTTTTGTGTTTGCTTTCTAAGTTTATAGTGTGGATTAGTGGCAAAGTGGTGCACAAATTGCCCCAAAAGAATAGATATACTCCACACCATGACAAACTGAAAACTGATTCTGCTCTCTTTAACACTTCTTAAGAGAACAGAAAAGTGGCTGACATGGCAAAACAAACTGACAGAACCTTGTACAAAGCCTTGGATTAGGAAAAAGCTGAGCTCTGCTTTCCAGCATGCTCAGAAACCCTTCCATGAAGTGATGAACTGTGTGGAGCGCTCTGGAAAAAGCAATGTGATGGGGCAGACATAGTCACAGGAGATGGCAGATGTCAGGATTGTGTCCAGGAGAAAACCCAAACTTGTTTATCCTGCAGAGCAACACAAAACTTCAAACCACAAGCTCTACCAGTCCTACTTGATCTTCCTCTCCTGGTCCTAGAATTCAGCTGATGTGTCTTGCATTGCCCATGTTAACCTTATAGGTTCTTATTATACAGATTATCTAGATTTATAATTGTTTGATTTATCTTTTTTTCTTCCTTTTCAGTTCAAACTCTGCTGCATACCTTCTGAAGAGTGCTAAAGCCAAACAGCTTTTAGCTCTTCCTTTGGCAGTTTGCAAAATAAACTCCAACAAACCAAGAGGCAGCTACCTGCCCAGAAAAATCCAGCTGAAAGGGAGGGCAAAGATGTGAGGAACATGAGAGAGCAGGAAAACAGAGAAAGCTTGAAACCTCCCTCCAAGCCCAGAGGCTCCTGGCCTTGGTCATTGCCTGAACTCTGCTACCAAATGTGTCTCAAAACATCTGTCCTGCCCAGTGAACTCTATCTATGTCCTAAGTTGTTCCCTGCTGTTTGGGGACGCACAGTGTTGTGCAATGTGTTGTAACATTGGTTTCATGTCTGTGTGGGTGTCTTTCTGGCAAGAAAAATAAAGTTTTGAGTCTCATTCTCCCATCTTCCTAGTTATTGTCTGCCAGACTGTTTGCTAGTGTAAAGGAGGCAGGGTGATGGTCGTGGCTTATTTTCCACTTGACAGCATAACAAAACTAAAGGAAAAAAACTCCTTCACTCAGTTCATACTTGAAAAGCCATTTCTTTCATTGTGGATTTGTTCTGCTTTTTGGTTTTTTTTTTTTTTAACTTGCTAATGAATTAAGTCTTTTTACAAGTTCAAATTTTGTGTAATGAAGAAAGATTTTGAAATTATAAGGTTTTCCTACTCAGTGATGGTTACTGCTGGTACCTCTGGAGATTTTGACATGTGATTTGGAAACTGGAAGGCTGGATTCCACTCCCCAGTTCAAACTGGAAGGCTGGATCCCACTCCCCAGTTCAAACTGGAAGGCTGGATCCCACTCCCCAGTTCATATGCACGCCTCTGAATTGTGGATACTTGCTTAGGTGTACAGTGTGATGTCATTATGGCTGGATTTTAGTTTAGTAGTGCTTTAACATATAAAGTGCATTACTAGCACAGGCTGGATAAAAGGACTGCTGTGACTTCTACCAAATTGGAGTAATTCACATCACTTGGAATAATTGCCAAGCCACCTCTGGCAAGGAAAAAAATGAGCTACAGGGCTTATAAAAAGATTTCTGAGTAGTAATGACTTTATCATTGATGCAAACTGTTGAGAACCACAGAGCTTTCTGCATTTTTCCCCAGGGCAGGATTCTCCTAGACTTCACATTTTTGTTTGCCTCATCCCCACATGGGAAGTGATGCCTACCTGGATGCTTTGCTTTTTAATCTACCTGCTCCCAGCAATATAAGTACAGATATAGAAGGCTTCAGCAATATAAGTACAGATATAGAAGAAAGATTCATAAATCAGCACAGTAATTCTCATCACCAAAGACTGGGGCATGGTTTTGTTTAATCTATGGAATTTTATGACAGCATTCAAAAGAATTTATGAGTTTACAAGTAAGATTAAATCAGTTCCAAAGACAGTGTCAGACCATGTCCAACAGTATCAGTAAAACATTGTGTAGCACTGTCATTTCTCCAAGTGTTTTGGAGATTCCAGCTTTATTCCTATGGGTTTCAAGGTCACTTTCAGTCTAAGGGACAGGAAATTGCCATAATCTATTAGGTGCTTGCAATTTGGCCAGAGCAGCATGAGTTGGGAGCAAAGAGTAGATCCTGGCAGGTTCTTGTGCTGTTCTGTGGTAAAGAGGTCTTACTCCTCAGGTGGTTAAAAGCATCCTTAACTAGTTTCTTACCAGAACTAGTTAAGAATAAACCTGAATTTATGAGCAGTTGGGTTAATGGTAAGAGATTATCTTTCATTAGCTGGTCCTTGGCTTTACAGCACAGAAGAGGTTTGCCATGCAAAGCATCCTCAGTGCTGCATCACAGATCAGTTGCTCTCTTTGCAAAGATCAACAACTTAATCAAAAGCAAAAAGGCTGTGCAAAGAGCAGGGAGAGCATGAATGTACAACCCATCACAAAGATCTGACTGCTCTTCTCCTTCTTCACCTCTTTTCTTTACTGGTGCAATATATGTCTTGATCCCCTGGCAATGAAAATGGCTTCACTCAGAGAGGGAGTCTGTTTGGCTGATATCAGAGGTGATTCCAGCTTCATGCTGTTGACACGGCCCATTTACTGTTGAATGTGTGCTTGCACTCCAGCCGTGCTGTTGCATGCACATTCCTGGGCTTGGATTTGCGCCCTTCCTGCCCACAGTCAGTGTGTGCCCACCATGGCTTGGCTGCCCACCCTCGTGCCTGTGCTGCAGGATGGCACAGCGCCTGCTCACAGAGGTTGGAAGCCAATTTCACAAGGGGACAAATGAGCACTGGAAATAGATTTTCACTTGCGTTCTGCTCAATGCTGCCTCTGCCAGTTCCCCAGCTGGAACTGGCTAATTTTCAACTGTAACTTTAAAAAAAAATTTCTAGGCTTAATCAATCTGAAAGTGAATTACTGCCAATAAGCACTAGGAAGATATTCACATGTTTTACTTTAAGAAGAATTTGTGGTGGGGAATGAGTCAGTAACTGAATGCTTAGTGACAGCTTCCTCAGTTGTGATGAGTGTACCTTCTGTCATGCTCTGCCTACAGACAGGCACATGTCCAGTGAGTGCTGCTCCATGGGGGCTGGGCAGGCAATGCAGTCAGAAACTGAATGCTCAGCTGCCCTTTTTCAAGGAAACAAAGGGCAAGAGATGAGATTTGATGACTAGAATCCCTGAACATCAGGGCAAACGTTATGGCTTTTACCTCTGAAGATTTGCATAAATCAGCACTTAATAAATAGTAAATAACAGGGACCCACAATACCAGAAAAAGGAAAGAAGGGAATTATCAATCTTAAAAAGAAAGCCAGGATGAGGCAGTGAGAAGTTATGATTTATCTGTTTTTCTAATTACATGAGATTACAACCAGACTAGAAACATCTGCTGCTTTGATTTTGCTGCTTCTGGGATTCCTCATAAGTGGAAGACTGCAAGTGAACAGGATCTGGCCTGAAGAAATTCATCAAGGTGTACTCATTACTTAGGTTTTCTGTTTGTGCTGATTTAAAGATTTGGCCATTTTGATTTTCTTTGAATTAGATGAGCTCAAGGGAGCTCTCCAAAGGAACGTGTCATTGGTTTTCTGTTTGTGGTTTTTTACGTGATGCAATTCAATAAAACTTCCATGTAGGCAGTCATTAATTGTCAAAACCAAAAATACCCCTAAACCCCTGTCTGCAATTATCCATACTGTGCTATATTTGGGACACGTTATGGTTTCTATCATTAAGAAGGCCTCCTTGTAATTCCCCATCATGGATAAAACATAGCCACAAAAATGATGCATATGCACAAAATATAAAGTGAAATTATGGGTTTCTATACTGAAATGGAACTAGCGATGATGCATATGCCAGACACGAATGACACACAGAACAGAACTGTTGGTAAACAGGGGGAAAACTATAAATATGCTTAAGATGAGACATCACACATTGTTTCAAGTGACAAACTTTGTACTAAAAGAAAGAAAAAGATCACAAATCTAGACGGACAGCTCTGCTAAAAGTTATATAGCTGCATGATTCATTCCCCAAAGAAATCAATGTCAGGATGACATTTTTCTTCAGGCAATACTGGCAACTGCTCGTAATTTGGGTAAACTTTCTCTGCCCTCTAAAAACAAACCATCAAACCAAAAGGTAACCACTGAAACAGCTACCACTCAACCAAAAAAAAAAAAGTGTTTTGAACTGAGCACAACATAGAACTGCATGAGTCAATCTACCGTAAACTTTCAGCAAATAGGATGTGTCACCAGAATCAACTTCAGTATTTCCAATGAGCATAGGCTCTACAGCAGGCTTTTTAGAAACAGACTTGCTCCAAATAGTAATTCCCTGCTTTCAATAAACCCTGACTGGGTGCAACCAGTTATTTCTTCTGATACACACAGCCAAAATAACTGACACGTAAACAGAAGCCTATGGAGCTAGATTAATTACAGGGATTATGTATAGCATTCAGAACTTTTAAACCAGAAGGGATCATTAGGGTGATACAGGCTGGGCGATACAGGCTGGGTGATACAGGCTGACTTCCTACTGTTGTGGTGGGGGTGATGTGAGAGGCAGAGAATGCCTTGATACTGTGTAAGCAGTGCCTAGCAGTAACGAAAACATCCCTGCCTTATCAACATTGTTTCCAGCACAAACCCAAAACACAACCTCATATCAGCTTCTGTGAAGAAAATTACCTCTACCTCAGTCAAAACCAGCACGCCTGTTATTGTGGCTCACCCCAGCCAGCAACTGAGCCTCAGCAGCTCCTCACTCGCTCTCCCACCAGCAGGAGTGGGGAGAGAATCAGCAGAGTAAAAGCCAGAACACTCGTGGGTTGAGATAAAGACAGTTTAATAAGGAAAGCAAAAGCTTTGTACAAATGTGAAGCAAAACAAGGATCAGTTCACTGCTTCCTGTGGGCAGGCAGGTGTTCAGCCTTCTCCAGGGGAGCAGGGCTCCATCATGTGCAAAGGTGACTTGGGACAACGAGCACCATCACTCAGAGGTCCCACCTCTTCCTGCTTCCTTGCAGCTTTGTATCCTGAGCATGATGTCATATGGTTTGAAATATCCCTTAGGCCAGTTTGGGCCACCCAGCTTCCCAGGCACCACCAATTTCCTTGCCACCACCATGACCATATGAAAAGCAGAAAAGCCCCTGGCTCTGTGCAAGCCCTGCTCAGGAATAACAAAAGCATCTCTATATTATGAACTTTTGTGCTCAGCACAAATCCAAAACACAGCCCCACAGCAGCCACTGTTAAGAAAATTATCTCAACCTCAGCCAAAACCAGCATGTGTACGTAACATAAGCCTGGGAATTTCACATCGTGATTCCTGTTCAGAGATGCTGGTGATGATTGGAAGATGTGCCATCCCTATATTACTACTTCAAGTGAGTGAAAATACAAGTACCCTGTTCTAATGCCTAGTTACCATTGTTTTGTAACCTTCTGGATCTTCTGAAATGCATATTTAGTAAAGTGTATTTAATATATTCACCTGTTTAAATAAACAATTGTATTTGAAGAATGTATAACTTCCTATCAATTTTAGGCCCAAATGCCAACTAGTTCTACATCCTTTTTCCTAAAAGCTGATTTACCTAATTATGTATTCCAGTTAGGGAGCAGCTTTCTTCCTGAAGTGTAACCCTTACCGTGAAGTTTTCCAGCCTAGAGCCTATAGCAATGCTCGGTCTGTTCCCGTTAGATGATAGTCCCAAGGCCCACTGCCTTAACTTTCTGCAGCATATAGTGTCTTGACAACTCCACAGCTGTCTTACCTCTGTCTTCCATTAAGAGAGGTGGCTGAGATATTGTTCTTATCAACATAGAGTTGACAATACAGAGATGTTTTCATTATTGCTGAGCAGGGCTTACACAGAGCCAAGGCTTTCTCTGCTTTCCACATGGCCATGGTGGTGAGGGAATTAGAGGTGCCCTGCTTTCCCAGTGACCTTGGTTGTTCTTACACGATGCTCCATTTTGTCTCTCTTGAACAAAACGGGAGTCTCAAACTGAGACAGAGTTAAGATATTTGCAAATTCCTTTATTTGAGGTTAAAACCTTAACATTTTGCCTAAATAACCTTCTAGATGACACAGACAATATGCTTGACAAAAGGAAGAGTCATCCCCCATTACGCAGGGGAAGACAATTTGGTTTGTAGATCAACCAGTGCAGTGGTTACAGAGAGAGCTAAGATGATCCTGTGAGTCAGTGTACATCCAGCAAAGCTAAGAAGTTTTGGCACAATGCCACAATATTGCTTATGCAGTTGTTCCCAAGAACAGTTCAGCTCCAGAAGTTGTGACTGTATTTTTCCTTTGGCTGTATCTCATAACTCCAGAGTGGAGAGTTGATTCTATTAGATTTCCATGAATCATTTGTCTTTGTCCTGTATGTGGGAGAAAGAAATTTCACTATGGATGAGAATAAGAAAGCCAGGTAGCTTTTCAGACACACCTTGTTATACCTGATAGGTGTGTGACAAGGGTTGGGAAGGATGCATGATGCAAATGGAAAAGATATAGGAGCAATCAAGAATATCCCAACTTTTTTTTTGTGGAAAGAAGAAATAGGGTAAGGAGAAAAAAATAAAGGGAAGCTACAGAACTGGAATGAGATTCTCCAGCACATCTTTCAATGCAAATGAATGAAAAGCTCCCATCAATTTCCCTGAGTTTTGTACCAAATCCTTTATGAATTTAGAATGGAAAAAGGCCCATTCAAATATGAAGAGCCCACGTCACCTCTTCACCAGGTTCATTTCAATAGAATGATGTAAATTCACAATGGGAACGGGATATGTGGAAGGACATAAAAATGGACATATCAAAGGTCCTTCCATTAAAAGTGACTGATTTTCACTTGCTTTGGAAAGTAGAAAAAATGCAGGGTGAAATCAAATGACAAATACCATTATAAAGATAGTGAGGCTTATGCAGAAAGGTACCACTGAAGACAATTTTGTGCTTCTGTCCAACACTACAATTTTTTGTCCTTAACAGCTTTTGTTTTGGCATGGCTTAGCAGTCTGTACTGTTTTCTTCAGAAGTTTCAGATGTTTCCAAAAAGGAGAAATCACAAAGAGGAGTTACATTTAATGCAGATGAACAGCTTATCTTTTGTCAACATCCCCATGAGGAAGCAAGGTATAGTTTATTTCACCTCCAGTGGAGCAAGGCAACAGATTGGATTATTCAGTCAATCATGCTGGAGGGCAGTAACATGGGCCAACATTCTCAGTATTTAGTCAAGTTCACAGAATTTTTCTAATTTGACTTGGTTTTTTTGTAACAGAGAAAATCCAATAAAAAATAAAACAGTCTAAATGTCAGACCTCAAGTAAAGAATATTTCTGAATGTCAGAAGACCAGAAATTTGGTACTGTTTCTTCAATGAAAAGGTTTATTTTTTAAAGTCATAGATGTATTTGCTGACCATCAGGGCTTTTCAGCTCTGATGGAAAATTCCTGACTACCTAACTACAAATATTACAGTTGGTATCTGCCAGAGACTGTGACAAATGCTACCAACAATTCAGAGTCACCCAAAAATCAATTGTTGATATGACCTTATGGATACAAATTTTACAAATTACTAGCTTCTAAGTAATTTCACATGGCTGGGCGGTGTCTTCCCTTAGCTTCCTGAGAAACTCTGCTATCATCTGCATCAGAGACTGAAACTGCATGCTCTTGATGGTCACTTGGGAATTATTAGCATAACCTCTGTTCTTCTGTCCTTTATTTTTATAATGCTCACTGACTGGAAAAAGGAATAAACATGTAACTGTAAACGGCCCTTTGGAAAATCCAGAACTTTCACAGCAGAGTCATGTGGACAATCACTTGTTCCCCATGTCTCAACTTTGTGGTGGTCTGGGAGGCAAAAAAGACCTTCCTCTGGTAACCCCCAAAGATAAATTAGTTAGAAAAATAGTTGTGCTTGCATATTTTTTTCCTGACATCAAAGCATCTTGAGAGAGACATGAGCTATTGTGTGACATTATTCTTTTTTTCTTCCTGTAATAGTGGTGGCAGATACTCAGCATTTATTTTGCACATTTAAAATTCACATTCATTCAGGAAGACCAGACAAGAAACCTGCTGAGGACTCCTCTCACCCTGTTGACAGTGATAGCACTTTTATTGGACAGTCTGGACCAGCAACTTGCAACTCATACGTGGGTATGGAGGAAAGGAGGAAATTTTTCTCCACCCTGTAGTAGGCTGCACCTTGCATTGCTTTAATCATCAGGGTGGCAATTGTTCAGCCTGCACACCTGGGAGCCCTGACCCATTACACCATAAAATGTTCTTGTTACTTCATCCTGGGAAGTTCTTTGGTGCTTCATCAGGACTTTGACATGTGGTGGAGGTGTATGCACACATGTATGTGCAGGACAAAAAGGAAAAGCTCTTACTGTAAAAAGAAACACATAACTTTTGTCTTGAAAAATTGTTTTCCAGAGATGTTTCTGCCTCTCCCTGTCAATCTCAGGGAAGCTGTGGCAGCTTGCCGGCACCACAAGCCGATGCTAGTGTAGCTCCACTGCAGCCAGCACAGCAGAAAAGGTTACAGAGATGCTGGAGCTGCTCTCTGGGAATGGGGGCTGGGAAAGGCTCCTCCCTTTGCCCCACTTTAGGAGCCCTCTCCACCCCATTTTCAATCAGCTCTCTCCACTGGAAATAAGGTGTGTGTGTGGCTGGTAGCTGAGTGTATAAATGCTTGCTCAGAGAGCTGGCTATGTGCAGCTGTCACAGGCAGTCAGAATCAATGTCCCACTGATGATGAGAAGTGGTTCCATGTGAACAGAGTGGACTTTCTTAAACAAAATACATTAGCAATATACACTTGAAACTCACTCTTTTTAGGTGTAAAACCAAGTCCTCTGAAGTTGAGACTTGCCAGATATTTGCCTATCTGGCCAATCTGAATTCAGTCAGTTTGTTTTGTACTCTGCTACAATCTTCTTGCCTTTTTCATGGACTCCTTCCTCCCTTGGGTCCTGATTCACACTAAGTCAGATCTGGTTACAAAATCAACACTTTGAAATAAGGAAGTACCAAACCTGGGGTTTCCCAAGAATCCTCCATTCTGCAATGTTGCACGCCTGCCTTTCCCCATTTAGTCATGCCCAGACTGAACGCAAAGTGTCATGGTGTATAAAAGCTCCCATTGAATCCAATAACCTGTAAGGATCAATGATGTGCATGGACTGTGATTACCAACACAGCATTGCTGCCCTTAATGATCAGTCATCCCTTCATATGTACCTGTCACTTTTCCAGAACCTAAACCAGAGGCAAGTACAAGCTCCAAGGCATGGGAAGGAGAAAAGCAAATAAGAGGGGAGTTGTAAGCAGTAATTGAGCCTTTGTACTGAACAGTAGAGCAGAATTGTAGGAAAACTGGCAGATACTTTAAAATCAATAGGGAGATAACCCATCCAGTCTCCAAATCAAATTATGAAGAAGATGTAAAAAACAGCTTCAGCCATGAAGACTAAGTATTATAGACACTTCTTTATTTTTAGTTTTGGACCAGGCTTCTGAGCTGAGGCTTAGTAAACCTACTCCTTGATTTCCAATTTGATAGAAATTCAATGTTGGAAGTGACCTTAAAGATCATCCAGTCCAACTGTGAACCCAGCACTGTCACTGTAAGCCCTAAACCCTAAATCACATCACCCAGTGCCAGATTCAGACACCTCTTAAACATTTCCAGGGTGTCATTTGTCATTGGCTTGCTTCCTGACACGAGCAGACCCAGACTTTAGCATTTTGCTTAGGTACCAAGTAGGCATTTATGGCAAATTGTCCCTTTCCTATGCCTTTTCTTCATGTGGATATCAAACCCTAAGGCAAACTAAATAATAACAATATATTCTTATTTTCAGCACTAATTAATTTTCCTTTCTCACAAAGAATCTTTTTCTGATGTTTTGCACATTGTGGTGCCAGTGGAGGTTAACAGATACACTTGAACTCTCAAGACAAGTATCCTTCCACAAAATTTGAGCCATTAAGAGAACCCTTCCCACTTGGCTTTTCTTCATTGTAACATACTGACTAAATATGACAAAGTTTTCTCTATCAGCAGTGCTTTTCTGGGTCTGAGTGTGTTTACTGTTTCTCAGTAAAAGCTTTTTGATGCAAGTGCCCAAAGGCATGTGAGTTCCAGTTGTTTGTAACTATAAACTAATGGTTTAAAGTGACTTGAGTTTCAAAAGATTTTACTGCAAAACATTTTTTGTCTGAAGCAGCATGGCACTTGACAAACTTTTCAGGGCAAAGAACCATTTTGAATTTTAAAGAAACAGTGTAGCACCTCCACGGGGAACATTGTTACAAAGGTTGGTTTGGTTTTGTTTTGTGGATGTTGGCTTGGTCTTTTTGTTTTTGTTCACCAGTTTATCCTCACCTGCTTTACTGTTTCAGCAAAATAAGTGCACCACTCTGTTGTTTTGGGAATACATCTACTCCTGGGACTTTCAGCAGAGTATGGGAAAAAGAGTATGGGACTTGGTGCAGAGTATGGGAAAAAGGTGCGACTTTATCCACATTCTTCCCTTATCCTTTTAAGCAACTTTTACAAATTGTGTCTTCAGTCTCTTCAGCAGGCATGTGTGGTAGAAGATGAAAGAATAGGGGAGGAATTCTGGATTAGAGATCTAGCCTCAGCAGAAAAATCAGTTATCTATAGAAACATTATTTGGTTTCTCTCCATCTCACAGTAATCTTCCTTTACTTACTGTAATTTATACTAATTTTTCCTACTGTATCTATGCAAAATAGATATTATGAGCAGGTAGAAGGAAGATGCATAAGGGTTTCTGTATTACCAAAGCTTCAGAAGGTAGGAGACAAACCTCTTTTAACAGCTTGAGTTTCTTACAGTTAAATTGAACAAGAGCGGAGGTAAAAAACACACTTGAAATTCACTACATGTTTGAGATGTCACTATTTTCAGAATTAAGATTGTAATCTTAGTCCTTTCCTCTATGTGCTTTCTTCTATGCCCTTTCTTCTAGACAAATGTGGCTTTTTTTTTGAATGAGTGTAAAGCATATTTATGGTGTCTCTTTATTTACTTTGTTTATTATTTTTTTAACAACTATTAATTAATCTGATTCCTGTGCTTGCTTATTAACAATGTAAACAAAGCTCTGGAACTCAACAGAATTCCTCAGATGCTTAAACCCAAGTATTTTGCATTCATTTCAGGATCAAGTTCTTTTTCATTTTCCTTGTAACCTGCTCTAATACAGGTTTGGACACTTGAATTCAGCTTTCTTCACCAGAAAGTTTGTGTAAGTATATATGTGCTATGAGCATGTTTATATGGCAATGATAAATCCCCAAAGGAGGAGTTTGTAATGGAAATACTGACTAGTTTTTAAATGCCTATGGAACCAGAAGGCTGGGCAATACTTAAAAAACACAGGGGCATATTTTAAAATTAGACCTACCATTCTTACCTTTATGAGGCCTAGAGGAAATTAAAAGAAACCTTCAATCTGGAGGCAAAGCCAGCAACACCGACAGTATTGCAGTGGGCACAAACTCAGTCCAAGACTTTAGATATTCTCAGTTTTCCTAAGATCTTACCACCTACCTAGTAGTAGTATCTGACAGCCAGGGGAATCCTGGAAATAAAACAAAGTGGCACAGGAAGTGGCATCATGATTCAGAAAAGGGCATTCTTTACCCTGAGTCACTCGTGCCCTGCTGGGGTGCTCTCCTGCAGGAGAATCCCAGCCCTGAGGCTCTGAGTCCTGACCACTTCAGGCTGTAAAATATTCAATGACACTGGTCACAAGAATAGCAGCCTTTATCCTGGCTTTGGGCTGTATTACAGGCTGGGTAATTACCTTAAAATTCTGGTTACTTTAATTGCCTATGTTTTTCTTCTGTACTTCCTTTCCTTTGTTCTGTGCCAAATTGCTGGCATTCCCATAACTGTTGCTGTGTTTCATGGGGGGTCTGGCTTTGCTTAATGCTCAAGGGGACCTGGCTGGATTTTATTAATTGCTGAGTTGCTGCTTCAGTCATGCCTTTTTAGCTGTTGACACCATTGAAACAAAAGCTGGGCTGCCTTTTGTATTCGGAAAGTGCCCAGCCTACTGGAGTTCCTATACAAGAAAGGATACTGCTAGCCTGAGGAAGACTGGAAATTTGTACTATGCCAGTAAACAATCTTGACATAGCATCACAGACACCAAAAAGCATAAAGTACAATAGGCAGAAGACACCATTCCCACAGAAGACATAATGGACTTAAGTAGTTCTTATATTTTATTTCTAGTGCATATCTTAACACTAAGATGAAATTGTCAGTCACAAGTATCTACATCAGGAACACAGCACAAAGCCATAAACAATGAGAAATTGCTCTACTCTTGCAGGTTATTTTTGAAATAAGAAATCTCTTTCTTACAGTAATGGCATAATAAGCATTGCAATTAATGTTAAAGACCAAAGTTGGCAGGTGACAGAAGTGCAAATATATTTAATTCTCCTAAACATCAGTTGAGTTGTTATCTAGAATGCCAGTTATTATAACTGATTTGATTTCATTCAGTGGAAACTACTTGATCAAATGCAAACATTAAAATGAGTCTGAAGCTCAGAAAGCACACACCAAATATCTGGGTTCAGTAGGTTTTTATGGTGGCTTATAATAGAAATGCTGATAGAACTCCAGCCATTGCCCTGCTGTCAAATGCCTCTGCATTTCCAAATTAGCATGCTTCATGTTATCTGCCACCTCAGCTGCTTGCTTTGCATTTATCAGGACATGAGAAATGCTGGTTCCCTGGTAATTGTAGTAATTCTGAGGTCTCCAAATGGATGCTTTGGCATTTGGTCTTCTATTCAAAGAATATAGCAGAAAACACAGTTTTAGTGATCTGTATGAAACCTGATCTCAGTAAGTCCTAGGTGTTTCTTAATTTGGTTCTGTTGATTTCAAAGACTGAGAGTACACAATGACTCACAAGACACGTCAGCACCCGGCAAAATCATGTCCTAATATATCTGTGTGGTGCTTGGTGGTTTCACTTGGCAAAGAGTCAGGCAGATATTGCCTTTCATTGTATCATACATTCCCACCTAAGTGGTTTTGAAAGCCTTGAAGTTTTCTTTTAGAACCAGATTCAAGTGTTTGTGAAGCATCAATGTAAAAGTCCTTCAAGGTACCACATTTCTCGACTTTCATAATGAAAACATGCTAATTGTAAATTTCATAAAATTGTGGTGAAGGAAAATAATCAGTGCTATTAAGGTTGGTTATTAAGGTTCAAAAGCTCTATGAGTCTTAATGGACCTTTTAATAGACATGTTCAGAGTTAGGGGTCTATTTCTAAGCCCTAAAAACAATGAATGTAATGCAGAAAATACAAGAAACACAGTGGATGCTGCCATAATCATCAATTATTTCAATCAGTCGTTTAGGAAGTGGCCAGCCTGCCTTTAGCTTTTGCCAAAACTTCCACTAAAGTCAACAGACTGCTTGAACACTCAGCATATCCTTTTGGTTTATTTCCTTGGTTATTTTTGAGTATATACATGCACAGTTATAGTGCATGTACCTATGTTCTTCTACATGTCCTTTTAACACCTTAATCTGAACTGGTTTTACAGTGTCCTTTAGCAATTATAGAACACCTGTCAAGTTGCTTGTTTTGTGCCATTACAAAGGAAGCAGATGAAAGATTTTAATACAAGAACTTAAGAAAAGTCTTAAGAGTATCTTAAGAAAAGCCAAATTTTAAATTGAAACCTGAGTTTCAGGTATATTTCAGGTATATCATTTCTGGAGATGGGGTTTGATATCATTGCAGAACTGATTTCAGTTATCCTTTTACAGCTGACTCTAAACCCAAATCTATATATCTCTACATTATGCATGATGGTTCTTTTATCTTGAGATATTGATCTGCCAGAGAGGTTAATCTAAACTTCAATTACCTACTTTTCAGTTATTAACAGGATACAAGCTGCCTCCTCTTCTTTGCTGTTAGTCCTCTACTGTCTTTCCAAAACTTCTCTCTTGCACCAAAAAGGCCTCTCAATTTATACAGGAGCATTATTTATTATAATATAATTATAATATAATTATTTATACATTCAGCATTACAGTTCAGCTGTTCAAAAACTAAGAGCTAGTGCTGTCCAAAGAAGGGCAACATGTTCAGAGAAGGGCAATGGAGCTCGTGAAGGGTCTGGAGAACAAGCCTGATGAGGAGCAGCTGAGGGAGCTGGGGGTGTTTGGCCTGGAGAAAGGAGGCTCAGAGGAGACCCTGTCACTCTCCACAGCTCTCTAAAATGAGGCTGTAGCCAGGTGGGCATCGATACCTTCCCCAAAGCAATGAGACAGGACAAGAGAAAATGGCTTTGAGTGAAACTCAGGAAGGTTTAGATTAGATGTTAGGGAAAATTTCTTCACTGAAAGGGTGTTCAGGCATTTGAATGAACTGCCTCAGGAAGTGGTGAAATCACCATCCCTGGAGGTGTTCAAAAGGGGTGTGGATGTGGCACTTGGGTACAGGGTTTAGCAAGGGACACAGTGGGGTTGGGTTAACAGTTGGGCCCCATGATTTTAGAGGGCATTTCCAGCCTTATCAATCCTGTGGTTCTGTTGCAGCCCCAAAGGACCTCACAATACACACAAGTGACTTCAGTCCAAACTTAAGTCCACAGTGTGCGCACCTCTATCAGCATGAGGATAATTGAGCTTAGATAACAGAACACCAAAGTTGTTCTCTCATATTCTTCAAAGCATTACAGAATGTCAGTCAGATTTACATCCTTCCATGCTTTTCAGCTCATTTTCTGTATTCATTTGTGCTGGATAAAAATTCAGTGTTTTCCAAAAGCAACGTCCAAGTGAGGAAGGGACACAGGAAGATATGCATGCCAGGGCCTCTTCTACAGGTTCCATATTAAACAGTTGCTAAAGGAAAAGGTTGTTTGCTGTGCTATAAAATAAAGTCATCTTTTGCAGACCTACAGCCCACCGGAACAAGGGGACAGGATGGAGTGTGCCTTTTCCAGTATTCACCACCCACTGACCTAGAGCATGAAACCCACAGAGTTCTTGGAACTGCAAACAGTGTTTGAATTCAGACTAAAACTGGAAAACAGAAACTGGCCTTTTTTTTTTTTTTTTTTTGAGTCACATCAGTCAATGCTATTTACAAAATCGGTTTATGGAGACCACAGGTGGACACTCTGACTCATTACACATGAGTACTAAATATATCCAAGACAATCTTGGAAAATCCCATAAAGAAAGAGGGAATAGCCGTCTGATTTTTATATTTGTAACATTGGGGTTTGGATGCCAGTAATGGAAATTACATTGTTTTCACAAAAAGCAGGTGAGGGACAGTAAGGGGCTGAATGATTGCCAGGATGCATTGGCTGGAAGGAGAAGGCAGCTCGAAGCTGGACACGGAGGTCGGTTTGTCACGCTGCCGTAGGTTGCTGTTTGCACTTGTGGCAGCCTGTGGTGAGGTTAGCAATGCATTCCACAATTGTTGGGAGTTAAGAAAATGTTATGTCCCTTAGCCAGGGTGAAAAGCACACCTGCCCAGGAAGCCGGCATAAAATTCAATACTGTCTCAGCCCTACTTCATTGCTACATGGAGAATTTGAATAGCACTTTCAGCCTCATATCCTGCCACACATTTTAGTCTCTCTGATCTTGAAAACCAGGCAGCTCCAGGCTCTGTAATATATACAGGAAAGCAGATAATGGATCCCTTTATATTTGTCATCACTGAATTCTGTTTTGATGGATGTTCCAGCGCCAAGGAACATTCTCTTATTCTCCCTGCTGAAGGAGAACTATTGCTGGACTCCCTGGAGTCTCTTGCTTTACCTTGGGAAATGTAAGTGTGAAACTGAAATAAGCCATATCAGTTCTAGCATGACGCTTGTTTTATATGTAAACTCAGAAACAACAGGCTCTGTTAAGAGGAACTAAAAGAGGAAGGAGTTAGTGATTTCAATCTTTACTCTTTCCTGAATGACCAGTAAAGTGAATAAACTTGATGCCAAAATGCATATTTTTACTTGTAGGTCAACCCAAACATGTATGCTATTTCTCATAGCCAAGATCCTAAGTAACATTCTATCTTGGCAGTTCAAAACAATTCCTCACTACTGCCCACTTTGAAACATTCCCAAGAACTGGAAAGAATTCTGCCACTGCTGTCTTGTTGGAAATAGCAATGTGGTACTGTAAATATAGGCACAGTGAGAAACTATCGATGCAAAGTCAAATGAAGCAGTTATGATCTGGTCAAAGCTGTAGAGCAGAGGTATCACATTTTTGTGAAGGAGTTTGTATCAAGTGGTTCATTAGCTGAACTGATATAATACTAAGACCTGCTAATTTAGCTTGGCTTGCTGATACTTTAGCAAAATAGACACAGCTTCAAAAAAGTCACTCTTTTGGTAACTTGATTGACTGAAGCTCTGGAATTGGATGTGGAAATACCCAACCAGTCTATCTGCTTGGCTTGCTGCAGTCTCCAACAAGCTCTCCATTTGTTCTGTGTGTCTCTCTAATGCTCCTTTCAGCCTGCTGCTAAAGGCAATTTCTGGTTTTTCACTGCTTTCAAAGGAGTGAAATATGTAATTCAGAAATATGCTGAAATATTTCAGCATATTACACACCTTTCCATCCATTCGCCTTTAATACTGCCTACTTCACTAGGCTTAAACCAAAATAAAATATTGCTTTAAATTTCAGGATGTTGTTGTTGTCGCCTGTTGAGTTTAACCCATCACCAGTACAGAAGACACAAACAGCACAGCACAAACGGAAAAGTTTATTGCAAAAACAGAGGGATGGCAAAGGAGTATCCATTTTTTTTCCCCTGTGGAAGAATGAGTGTCTTTGTTTCAACCTTAGGTTCAGCAATTTCTACCAACTTACTGTCTGCAAATCTTCGTTCTGCGTTGATCATCATAGTCATATGAAATTATTTAAAAGGTATTTTGTTGCAAAGGTCACATGAAATCATTTAATAAAACCTTTAAAGTGAATTTGCCAGCTCATCTCTCATTGAAACACACTTTTGGCGTAAAGGAACCTGCTGAGTTTTAAGAATGAGCAGGACTGGGCATTTTCCCAGTAATAAGATGGCAATAACAGGAAAGAATGCTTGGCTATATTATATGGTAAGGGAACAATGCTTCCATGAATTTTATGTGTTTATATTTGTAGACACTTCATTGTGCCCTAGTTCTGTGGGTTTTTTGAAATTACCCAGTGGGGGAAAATCACATAGGTGGTCTACAGCCATCATTAAGAGTTTTGTAAGTACCCCCAACAAAAAGTAAAAAGAAATGTAAGTCTTTTTGTGGGGATGAGACAGAAAGGAAACTTTTTGAGGGTAAAGAGTAGTTTTATGGGCCTAACTGTGTTTCATTTAAAGCTTTGCAATGGCTCTTCACTTCAATCCAGTTTCACTCAGAGTGCTCTTTGGTCTCTCCCACAAGAAAGCAGCACTACTGAAGATTCCCTCTCTTTCATGAAGTAAAAGGTCAAAAGACAACAAAAGCTTGAGTGCGTTGATACTGAATACCTGAAATCTAATCCCTGCCTCAGAAGCAGAGATCACACACAGCTGAGCTACCGGCTCCAGGTCTGCTCGTTGCTGTCTCTCTGAACTCATGGACCTCAAATTCAAGTTACAGAGTGTCCCAATTTCAGCAAGAAAAAATAGTGCACTCCTCATTCCCAACCTGATGGTTAGGCTCTGTCATGTGAAACAAAAGCCAGGGATTTGGGCTCTGTCACCCTAGAAGGTCCAAATGCAAGCTCTCCTACTGGAGCAGTGCCATAACCTTGGAGCTGGAGCTCTGTAGCTCACCCCTTCCCACCATCTTTAAATGAAGGTGACCGTGGCTTAGCCCTCAGTGCACCCTACTTTGTTGTGAGCACATTCAATTCATCAAACAATCTATGGCTCTATTTTCCTATTTTCCTTTTGTATGAATACCAAATAGCCCTAGAAAGGTGAATGCCTTCTGAATGATGAGCTCAGACAAACAGGCTTATAATCAGAAGCAGTAACTGAGTGTGCTGATCTAGTCACAAGTGCATATTTGGATTAGGTGCAATTTTCCTGCATCATTTGGAGTCAAAATCAGCAAAATTGCATTTTCAGGGTCTTTTTCATTGAAAAGGAGGTTTGTCAATGAATGAGTGAATTGTTGCATCATAGAATCACAGAATATGCTCGGTTTGAAGGGACCCATCAAGTCCAACTCCTGGCTCTGCACAGGACCCCCAACACTCACACCATGTTCCTCAGAGTGTTGTCCAAACACTTCATGAGCTCTGTCAGGCTGGTGCTGTGACCACTTCCCTGGGGAGCCTGTTCCAGTGCCCGACCACCCTCTGGATGAGGAACCTTTCCCTGATACTCAACATAAATCTCCCCCGACTCAACTTGAGGCCATTTCCTGAGGTCCTGTCCCTGATCATGAGAGTGAAGAGATCTCTACCTGCCCCTCCACGGCCCATCCTGAAATACTCATTCACCTTCTTTAGCTATTAAAACACAAAACTATTTACAGGACTTCTGAGGCCCAGAATTCATCTAAGTAAGAATGTTCTGTATTTCAATGAAAAAGGCATGAGGTCTTTCAAGAAAAAAATCAAACCTGTTCTTGTCTTAAAGGAAATTGCTCTTTGACTGCTCTGGCTGCTCTGCATCCTTCAAAGGACACCACACTGTGTCAGCTAAATGATTGAAAAAATAGAGTGTAGAGTTGGACTCTCAAAATTGTTTTAAACAAAGTTGAGACACCACAAAACTTCAATTCAATATGAGTTATTCTTTGTGCTGCTTCCACTAAGGAAAAACACATAAAGTATTTCCTGTGCTGAACACAAAAATTCTTCTAACTTTTGCTGCAAAGGATTTGTGTTTAGTTCAAAGGCTTCACTTTTTAAACCATAAAAGTTTCCTGCTAGACACTGTGTTTGCTGTGTTTGCTGCGTTTGTATGAGGCTGCAGCTCCTGCTGAGACTGGAATGACATCCTCCTTTTTTTCTCGTGTCTACTCAGAGCACTGGTCTCAATCCATAGATTAGGGAAAGACATACAAAAAAAAATACAAAAAAGCAAGGAGAGCATTTACATAATTCATAAGCACTAAATTTCCTTCTGTTGAAATCCTGGGTCCATTGTTAATGACAAGAAACCAGTACAGCCTAAACTGGCACCTAAGGCCCAGGAAATTAGCTGACCAGACCTCTTATTCCCTGTTGACCCCCTCAGGCAGCTATTAAATATTGTCAGGTGGAAATTCCCAGGGACAGGACCTGATTCACTTTTACCCAGAGTATACTGGTATTTCATAAGTGGAATACAATAGCATAATGCTGCTTGTTCTCACAGAATCTACTGAGCACCAGCTTCTTGAGTGTACTGTACACTGAGCTATTTACTCAGCTTTATCAATTACACTGGAAAAAGGCAGCATCTTTTTTTTAACCAAATGCAAGTCAGTGGGTTTATATGTTTGCATGTGTTCTAGTCAGTAATGATTAACAGCTTACGTGTCTCAGCAGTTTGTTTCCTTTTCCATAAATTTTAAATAAAATGCAGTGGAAATTTAAAACACTGATTTGTATTCTTCCTTTTACCCACATCATTTCTCAGAGCTGTCAGATCTCATTTGCAAGCCTCTCTTCTTCTGTCACCAGAAAATTACATCAATATTCCATACCACCTGATATATCCTCTTGACACTTTATCCAAAGATCAGAGAAAACATGGAAAAAGTATGAACGAAAGTGTGAACAGTTATAGCTGTTTGTCCTGGAAACAATGCATTTTGTAAAACATTGTCTTTATTATAACTTACAAGAATTGTCTCCAAGTGAAAAGCCTGGGTGTGTGCAGTGATCTCACACACCAGGTATTGCCTCTAAGATATAAACACTGAAGGAGCTTTGGCAATGTGTTGTTTCCCCTGAGTACTGGAAAGAGCACAAGCATAACAGAGTCTGAATTTCAGACCTCATTAGGGTTTGCCTGTAAGGGGTGTGTTATGGAGAGCACTGGGAAAGCTGAGAACATGCATCTGAGCTAATATCCGCACTGATTAAAAAACAGAAAAAAGGGAGAAAAGCAAACTGCTTAAAATAGAGTGGAATGCATTGTTTGTGCTTATTTTTTCTCTCCAGTTCCATAGTTCCATGGAATGAAGCTCTAAGTAGTTGATTCACAGTTAAGAGAGTCTTCAACTGGAATGACTGAAGGTCCCTTGAGTTTCTTTACTGGAAAACCCTGTCAGCAGTCAAAACTTTGCCCAGGAAAGGAAAATGCTGTTGTGATTCAAGTGTGAATTCAGCTGTTAAATGAATTTAAATCCACACCAATTACTAGCAAAGTTTAACCTTGGGTTTCTTCAATACTTTTGTTGCACATGACGAATGACTGAAGAGAAATTTTGATATTATGCAGTGTCAATATCTTTAATATCAAATTGACTATGGTGTGATATATCTGTGGTGAATATAGGAAACCAGACAAAAAGGCTCATAATTACCCCTCCACTTCTTAGTCGTGGCCATTGGCAAGATCTTGCAATGACTACAGAGATAGTGCCAACCATTTTTGGAAGAAACACCACCACAGAGGGCAATTAATACAGCTTGTTTATTTTCTGGCAGCCTGCAATATTTATTGGGCCACTGAGGGAGAGCCAGAGGCTGCTTTAATCTTCAAGAATTAGCAATAACACACTGTGGCAGAATTTTAGAGATTGGACTAGATCCATATTAGCTTTATTGCTCTCAAAAAATATTAAGACCACATAGAGGCTCATATTTTCCAGAATAGCAGTAAATGCCACTCAGATTCTGACACTGAACATTTATTTTATTTTATTTTATTTTATTTTATTTTATTTTATTTTATTTTATTTTATTTTAATTTTTATTTCATTATTTCATATTTTATTTTTCCCTCCCAGAGCTACTCCCCCTATATTCAAGCCTGCCCCCTGAATTTTCTGTGACTGAAGAACACATTTTCTTCTATCTTCTGCCTCTGACTGGAAGAAACAGCCTCAAAAGATCAAGAAACAGACTGATGGACTGCTCTTGGTGTTTCTTTCAGGAATGAAGGTTTAATTGCCAATGGCCTTAGTTTTATTGGAAGAGGCAGCTACAGCCAAATGGGAAGATTACATTATTTGGGGACAGTGAGTTCACCCAAGAGAGAAGGGGTGGAGAAGACAGTATCTTGGCAGACTGAGTCACTTTTGTATCGGGAGAACAAGTGCCTGGACCAGGCTGTGCTGGGAGGTACAGGCTAAGTCAGAAATGACTAAAACAAATGGTCCTTGAAACACGATTTGGAGCAGAGCCTACAGCACGTCTGAAGCACACCAGATAAATCCTAGAAATGGTTGGAAAAGACATCAGACTGCAACAAAAGGCTGAGTCTTGCTTTAGAGTGCTTGGAAAAGGCTCACTTGAAAAACTGACTGGGTACAAAAATGACTGACACACCATGACTTTGGGAAACTTGGTACCTGATAGTGCCTGTGGGATGGGCAGAGGACATGCCTCACTGAGGTAAAGTACTGTGGAGTATTTAAATGCCTCAGCCATCTTTGAACTTGCTCTCTGATTCCCCAGGAGGGAGTGGTGTAGACAGGAGGAAGATTGTTGTTCCAGATGTGCATCTGGGTTTCTCTTAAGGGCTCTCCTGGTCAGAGGGTTTTATTAGAATTCTCCCCTGCCATTGCAAAGCTGCTTAGATGAATTAAACACATTCATTTTATGGTGATAAGAGTCCACAGGTGTATTTCCCTGTGTTTCCTCAGCTGTTAGGTGTGAATAGTTCCCCCACCTTCTTGTACAGAATAAATCCCAAACTCAGCCCTGCACTTTGAGCTCCTTGAAAATTTGAGCTTTGCTACTTCCCCTATACCTAATCAACCATTTCAGACCCATTCTGCACCTACTTGATTCTTAGACATGATAGTTAAGGTCCATCAGGGAGCTAAGGAAGGTGGCTCTACTAGGAGATACCTTTTTTCCCTCTGCTTCCTGAAAAAAGACATTTGGGCCATAATTAGGAGAAAGTGATTTTCTGTCTGTAAGCCTTCTTGCAAAAGAAGGCTGGCAAAAACAATGGACAGGTTTGGCTAGGTCCTGGCCAGATCTTTTTTTTGAAACCAACATCCCCAGCTCAAGTTCTCTTGCAGACTGTGTGGCCTCCTGAAGTGCCCCAAATACACAACACTTGCCATGAGGTCCAACAATTTATAGGAGATTTCTGGAACTGCAATCAGAGGAAAAGGCATACAGGCTTAGTGGTAGAAAATAGCAATACCTCCTTGTGAATGATAAATACAAAGCTCTTGCCTCATAGCTCTGCCAAGAGTTTGTTAATTTGGTTTCCTGTCTATCCATGTAAAAACCCAACAGAAAATGTCCTTTAAGCACATGGCTTCATCCCTCACCTGTGCTAATGCCCTCTCTCCATGGTGACAGTGAGTGTAATGGGATAAAGTCCTCAGGAGTGCTTGGAAAGCCTCTCCCTAAACCTTTCAGAAATGTTGTCTGGTTCTTTCCCGAAGCTTTCATAACTTGCAGCTCTTGTTATTTCAGTATCAGTAAAAGGGGAGCAGAAGTTGAAGAGTTTATTCAGGACGGTGGCTGTTCCCTAGAGAGGACCCTGAGAAGCCAGTGAAGACCTTCTGCTGGTCTCCAGATAAAATAATTTGTAGCTGACAAAGGTTTTTGTAACTTCTGCTTATACAATCCTGGTGACACTGAAGCCATGGCTTTTTCACACAACCTCTCCCAGTATTCAAGTCTTCCAACTAGAAGGTATTTCCAGGGTGAAGACTACAGCTCTCTTGCTGTCTTTTAGCTTAATTTCTTTCTCTTCTGTGCTCAGTATGGGTAGAAAATGGGTAATTTTGGTGTTTTTTTTTTTTTAGAAGATCCCTTTCTTCAGACTGTCATGCCAGTTCTTTCAGTTTTTCTTTGTATAATGTTTAATTCCCTTCTCTTTCATTTGTCCATTTGCTTTTTGTTTTGGATAGATAAATAGCTGCAAAAATGCTCAAAATGGCCCTTGGGGGATTCTGAACAAGAACCTTGTAATCTCTGTAGTCATCAGCTCCTTTATCCATACTAATAAGGCAGGATGAGGAATGGGTAAAAAAATAACCCCAAGGCATAGCTAATGCAAAACATGTATAAAGCAGAAGGTTTTGTAGGTCTGGAGCTGTTTTCACTGTACAGCAATTTCAATAAGCAGATTTCCACAGGGAGAACCAGCAATTCTAAAATACAATGAGAGTACCTCAATCAGGAATTTTTTTTTGTGGAAAGGGCTCTTAAACATTGGAATGGACTGCCCAGGGAGGTGGTGGAGTCACTATCCCTGGAGGTGTTCAAGTAATGATTGGATGTGGCACTCAGTGCCATGGTCTAGTTAACAAAGTGATGATCAGTCAAAGGTTGAACTCAATAATCTTGGAGGTCATTTTCAACCTAAGTGATTCTGTGATTCTGTAATTCTCTCTGGCACTTGACCATGCTCAACAGTGAGGAAAAATTTGGGCTCAGTGGACCCAAAAGACAACTATGAGTAAATGCCATTTCCCATTCTTCATGCCTTTTATCTCAGATCTTTCATTCATGTACAGTGGTAGATGTCTCTGTTGCATGTACCCTTCAGCTCCGTCAGGCGGAGCCCTGTTTCCTGTGGAGAAACAGACCCAAAACTTTATTGGTCTGTGACAATACAGACTGAAAATACCTTCTGGAGCAAGATCATTTATTCTCCTTATCAGCCTGAGCTATGGTAATGGCTGTCATGCCCAGCTACACCTAATCCTGAAAGCTGGAGAGTCTGTAGTGCTGTCCATAAGCCCCTTCTCTAAAGCTTCAGGCTACAGAGCATGCTTATCATCTGCTAGGATTGCACAGCCTTCTGAAGCTGTTTTCTGTAACATTAGGTTTAGCCACTGGCTAAATAGATGTATTTGGCAAGGTATATTTCTGGTTAAGATTCTGACGATGTATGATGTAATGAATTAAATGCTTTCCAATTCTGAATATTTAAAATACACCATGCTGTATTTAGCATAGCTGCAGAGAGGAAGAAAGAACATTTACCAGCAGCCTGGGTGAATCAAAATGTCAGGGTAGTTTTTGACAAACTTTATTTAATTTGCATCATTGCTGATATGCATTTTCAATGGATATGACAAATGCAAAGGGGTCATATTTCAATGTAGCCCTCTGTTGGGGAACATTTATGATTTCAGCCCAGAATACACAAGTAACAGGATAGCCTTGTCAGCAAGGTGTCTATTTGAGTAAGACACAAGCCTCTTACACCATCATATGAATCAGAGAGGATGCAAATCTCTCAGTATTTAACTTTGGATCTGTGGATTTGCTACAGGTGCCTCTCTTTCTGTTGGCCAGCATCAGATCTCTTAGTGGAATGGAAATTTGAGGTTTGTGATAGTCCCCAAAGTGGACCTTACCAGATAATTTTGCCAGACACTTATTCCACTTGAGTCTTTTCAGAGGAAACGAAAAGTTATGCTTGCTTAGCTGTCAGAATTGTCCTCTTGGGTAAGCATGTAAGCAGATATTTACCCCTTTATTTGGTGCATATGGCAATACTAATCGTCATAAGCTTTTCTTCCTCTGTGTTTTTGCTGATGCAATTTCTTTGGGAAGAGACAGAGGGATGTGTTCAAGTGATTTTTAATATGATTCTATGTGTAAGCTGACTCTTGAAGCTCAGAAATCTGCTACAGAGAAATGGAGGAGTAAAAACTATTTAGAGTATATTTTTATCCTACCTTTATTCTGACATTTTAAAATTGTTTAGCATGACATGAAACATTGGCGTCATGGAGAAACAGAGACGAGTAATTGGGGAAGCCTGGACTCTGACTTTCTCCAGAACATTCAAGAGAAGTAAAATCCAGTCTGTGCTCAGAGGGATATATCTGTTTGACTGTGATAGATATAACAGGTTTTCCTCCCTAAGACCAACTGGAAACCAGAATTGCTCTGCTGCCATTCACCCTATTACAGCATTATAACCTGACTAAAGCCAAATTACTTTCAAATGTGTTGACTTTTCACGTTTGGAGTAATTTTGTGTCTTAGTATGGCCAGACCAAAATATCCCAGTCCAATTTTGAAAAAATGGGTAAGCCATATTAGTCCCAGGGTGAATTCCCCCTTTCAGTGCAATAAGTGAATTCTGGGTTTACCACCCCATGTGGGAAAAGAAGGTTATTTTACATTATATTTTCATGACTACATCCAAAACTATTAAAAATACCACTGTGGAGACAAAGGCTTTTTTTTTTTTTAAGAAAGTCCCCTTTAAAAAAGCCCTTTGAGTAACAACTGTTTGGAAGATCCATCTATTCAATTAAGACATACTTTGTCAATGAGGCTATAAAATGATGACTGAAAGACAGACAGATATCTTTCAGTGAGAATTGAAGGAGAAATACTCAAACTTCTAAGAATGACAGAGACCTAACCTTCACATACTGACAAAGGAAGAAAATTATCTTTCTTCGCATTTTCACACCAGGGCTCTCCTGGAGTATTTTGTTACAATCAAACATAACATATTGGCAGTAATTAGGGAAAATTATTGTTATGCAGGAGACAAGGCTACATGACCCAATGGTCTATTCTGGCCTATGATTTGTTTAAATACAACTAGTTATTTTATGCTTTTTTTTTTTCCCAATTCAACATAGTTTAGCAGTTAGTCAAGATGGAATTTGGTTATTCCTAGTAAGGAAGTGATAGAGAAATGTGGGTGATGTTTATTTGAAGACTTCAGTGGTCTGCACATCTTGATGTGGTTTCTTGCATGGTTTTGCACATGAAGGATTCCACAGAATGTGAGATGTGATTGAGCTCATGGTCTGAGGTTATGCAGTATGTCATTCAGTTCTCACAAAAAATATAAAGCAGCTTTGAACAGCCTGCAGGAGTCCTTTTCTAGGGAAATCACCACACAGGGTCTTCTCATTTAATGCCATGTTTTTCGTTGTGAGTTTCTAACTGGTCATGAAGATGATAAATGTCATTATCAGCTGGGCAGGGAATGTGCATGGAGGGCACAGAAGACCACCACCAGCCCTGATCTTGCAGTTTGTTCAGCAGCTGTCCTGGGAACTGCATGAATTGAATATGTATGTGTGGATGGATGTGCTGGATGTGTTCCATCTGTTCAATACCTACCAAGGATGTGTAGGAAGCCAGATTTGCTTTCAGTCATTTTGTACCTGTTACTATTGCTTCATGCATGCTCAGGCAATTACTCATTTGTAGAGGAAAAAAATCTCAGTAATTTGGAATTTATTTGCTCTTAAACTGGAAAAATACTTTCTGTACCTCTTGCTCAGTGGCATCCAGGACTTCTCCAATAGGGAAAGCACAGTGTGTGGAACAGATCACTTGGGAAATGGATGAGCTTAAAAAACTGATTGAAAGAAAGTGATACTAGACTTACATCCTGCATCATCCTTTCTCCTTGGGCTTCATTGCTTCCATGTCTGCATGTGTTTTCAGTGCTTTTATAGCATTTTTGGGGGGTAACAGTGATACCTGTTGCAAGTATGCCTTTCAGTGCAATACATAAAAGAGAACAGATCAGCACGTAGTGACCTAAAATATAATTTTGTGGTTTTTATATATTATGAGATCATATTTATTCATAAAACCATGAGAGGGCAGCATTCTCTCTACCATCCATATTCTCTTTCTCCTAGAAAATTAAGAGAGACTTTCATCTCATAAACCACAGAGAAGCATTATATATAATTCAGAGCTTGGTTCAATATTCTTTGTAATCAATAGGAATGTTTCCCTTGATTTAAATAGGTGTTGGACTGAGGCTTCAGTTGTTCAAAAATGACATCAGGAAGAACAGTCTGTATAATTTAAATCAGAAGATATCAAAAATAAGCAGCAGAGAAATTATTTTGGTGGTAGCTAACCATGAGGACAAAATAGCAAGAATATTGGTGTATTCTCCACTTCTTTGTGTCTTTGAATACAGACAAAGATGTCTCTTTGAAAAAACTGAACAAAAGCTGCTGGACTCAACACTGAGGTAGCCAAGTGGTGTTCTGTGAACTGTATGGCATAAAAGATAAGCTGATGCTCTGTGTAAAGACAAGATAAACCACACTCCTTTTTTGTACTGGTTGTAATTAATGAGTGGAACAATTTGGACTTGCAGGGAATGAACTTACAATCAAAATGGTATGTATCCAAAACGGACAAGGACCTACAGCCATAAACAAAAAAAAAAGAAACTCCAAAATTCCACCTCAATATGAGGAAGAACTTGTTTACACTGAGGGTGGCAGAGCACTGGAACAGGCTCCCCAGGGAAGTCATGGAGTTTTCCTCTCTGGAGACACTGAAAACCCATCTGGAAGAGTTCCTGTGTCACGTGCTTGAGGTGACCCTGCCTTGGCAGGTTGGACTACATGATCTCTAGTGTTCCCTCCCAACCTTTGGCATTCTGTGATTTCCACATGTGGGGGTAGAACTAGATGATTATTAAAGGTCCCTTCTGACACAAACTATTTTATGATTCTGTGATCTTCTGTAAGTAAGCAGCAAGCATTTGTGTCATCTATGCTGTACAAGCAATCAGTATTGCTAAGCAAAATTCTCTCTCCAGCTCTGGAGTTCATTAATGTGGCCAATATCATTAAACTAGCCAAGAGTTTCACTGCAAAATGCTACAGCTGCTAAATGATCCTTTGACTAACATCAATACAGTACTGTAACAATAAGTGATTTGGGGTTTTGGAAGCATTAATTGTGCTTTTTTTGCAAAATTAGAATAGCTTAAGATGGAGAGAGAGGTTTTGAAAAAGAAAAGCAGAATTTTTTGCTTCCAAATAACTGCTTCAGAAATAAGTTAGGTCACAAGAAGCTACAATTTTTAGTGAGTTGAATATTTAGACATCTCACAGTGTCAGTCCAATGGAGAGTGGCAAACACTAATTAGCATTCCTGCTAGTTTCAGCAGAGAGGAGTACTGTTTAATGAACATGGAAACCAAGCTATTTTTCCTATATAGCTTGACATGGTGACCCAACCCCAACCCCCAATGGGTTTATGATGAAATTGAATTTTCTTACTTGTTTATTCATCTCCTGCTGGTAAGGGAAATTCCTGTATGTCTCTTACTCACAGCATTTCAGTAATTTCAACACCCCTAAAATGATGCACAAAGTTTTCACTGTGAATACCCTTAGGAGGTACCACAAACTGTGGTTTCACAGAAAAGTCATTGAGACAAATGGTGGGCAAATGCACACAATTCCCAAAGGTTGCCCCAAGAAACTACTCAACATGTGAGAAAGCAAAGGATCTCCACAGGGGTTGGAAGTAAAACAAAAATGTTATTTGATCTTGAACTATTTTCATATTGGTGCTATTTGATCTATATCTATGTGCCTTTTCTTTCATTGATATGAGCTACTTAAAAAGATTGCCCATTTCTTCAGAGGGAAAGAAGTTGTGTTTATCTGTGATTTTTAAATAGGGCCATCATAAAGAAAAAAGTTAATTTTCTTGTTATGTTTTGAAGACTACTAAAGGTTGTTAGCATTTGCTAACTTCAAGTATTTGCACGGTTTCCATAAAAAAGAAAAATATGAGGTATTATTAATTTTCCCGCAACCTGTCATATAAAAATGAATTCAATAACATGTGAGCTCTGCCAAGATGGCTGTATATTTTTTTTAGAGAAATAACGTAGCTGTTCAGACCAGCCTACATTTTACATGGGGTTTGAATTAGCACTTTTCAATGGATCTCAAAAGCATTTTTTTCTCTGCTATTCAACTCAATGCTGAAGCTCCAGTTGAGAAAGGTACTTCAGTGTGAGTGTGAGTAATCCTATTCAAGGCAGTGGGCCACTGACACCCTCAGAGCTGCACATGTACTTACATATCCCAGGAATGAGGCTGTGGCTTACAATGAGAGCAGCTGGAGTGTGGGGGACCCTCTCAGGCTTTGAGTCTCACCTTGTCTCAGATGGAGTTGTGAGCTTCACTCGCAAGGCAGAAGCAACAAGACATTTTGTTGGTGTGGGACAGTGAGTCACCAAAGCTCAATGGTAAATGTGACAGTGGCTTAACAAGGTTCAATGGCAAGGTATGTGCTGCACAGGGCACAGCACCAGGCAAACTGTCAGGAGACCCTCCCTTGAGTCATGAGGTTCAGAAGGGATCCCCTTGCATTCTAAACTCCCTCCCAGCAGGGATCTTCAGGTGTGGCTGAATTCAGGCTTAGTCTAAGACCTGGTCAATGGTTTATGTCTGTATGACCATAGATACACAATAAAGCCTTTCTATGACTTAGCTAAGACTTCAAAGTTTCAGTACTCCTATTCCCAATTCACCTACTGGGTGTATCTGGTGTGATAAGGATTTTCTCAGCCTTGAGGAGTAACCTTGAGAGGCATGCCCACTCAAGGAGAGATCCTGGCACACAACTCTGCAGCTGTGCAGGAGAGTTCAACAAGTCCTGGGCTGTCCACCAGTTACGGGATAACTCGATTGCCTTATAGTGATATCTGCATACCAGTCATATTTTGGCTGGCATATGCTGAACTAGCCCTAGGCTGCTGAGCAAGATTTATAACCCTTAGCTGTTTTGTTGTTGTCTGTCTCTCCAGAGTCCAACAAACAGATGCAGCAATTCTGACCACTACTGATGACTTTTGCTTAAGTAGAAAAAGGGTGAGGGAGTGGCATAGCACCATACATTGGAGTTTTAATCTGATGTTTAAAGCAGTGCCTGACACTCTGCTCTTCATGGGTGGGGTGCCATTGCCTCATCCTTGACCTTACCTAGAACTTATTTATTTGGAAGAAATTCAAGAGGTCACAATACCATTGTGATGAATGTAAAACAGGGAAGTATGAAATGCAAACAGTCAAGACAGGCCCCAAAAGAGATGTCACAACTTGCAAGGAAAGTGAATATGGTAGTAGCAGCAAAAAACATCATAGCTTTATACTTCTTCCTTTTTGGATAGAAGGTGGAGTAAGGTGGGGGAGGGAGGGGTGAAAGAAGGGAAAGAAGGTGAGGCTGCCTGAACATAAACAGAGATAAGGAGAGGGAAGAAACAGCTCTTCACTGTGGGACAATGAGATTCTATTAAAGAGATCATTAATTTGGATTCTGACCTCCCCCATTGTTGAATCAACTCCAGCCACCAGGAGGCAGGGAGAAGGGAGATGGAGAGATAACCATCACTGTCTGCATTTGCTGTTGCCAGAGTGTCTGATGAATCTCCTTCACCCTTCTCATCAGCATGTCTGGATTTAATTTGGTTTTCTCTTTTCTGTGCAGTGCTGCTGTGGAAAGCCACGGATTTTCACTCATTTTAACAGTCAGCTGATATATTCAACAGGGAGCTTATTTTGCTAAATAAGCTATAAAGCAAAACACCAAGAAGCACATTGCAGTGAAATAAAATACAGACTCTAATTGATGCAGTAGTTTTGAATAAATCTTTCCATTGTCACAGTCAGCATGCTAAATGCCAAGGCCTGTCAGCACCACTTCTTAGTTACCTACCCAAGGTAATCATACAGCTCTTCTCATTGCAGAACCCAGCTGTTAGCAATACCAGTTTATGATGTTTTACTCAAAAAGAATTTTTTAAAAGGAAAAAAATAAATGACAAAATAAATGGCTCCATTTTGCAAGATTGTCAGATCCCATCTCTTCTTACAGAGCCAAAATAACCTGGAGACCAGTGTGGATGTTTGGCTGGGAGTGCATGAGAGCGATGCTCCAGCAGAGAACTAGAATCAGCTTGTTCAAAAGCCTTGCACTGGGCCACCCTACCTTTTTGTGGAGAAATGGCCTTGGGGAAGTAAACATCTGCAAACAGCCCATTCCACAAAAGGTTTATAAATACTAAATTTGCTGCCTTTAGTTATGGAATGGTGATACTTTTTGTCTGTTTGCAATTTCAAACTCTGCATATAACAAGGAACAGCAGCCACTTTGTCCTTGGAGTTCCGAGTCTGTAGGAGAAAGAGGTATCCAATGCACATTTAAGACTGAAATTTTATATGTGTCCTTCTGAGGGGTTACCCAAGTACATTTACACTCTGAACATGTAAAGTCATTATACAGGCAGAATAGGAGGAAAAATGAACATCCAGTTTGTGAGAAATGGGAGGCAGAGGGTTCAGAAAAGGGAATGCCACTGATTGCAGTTTTCTGTTGTTGCAGGCCAGATATCACATGGCCCCTTTCACAGAATTAATGGTTTAGTGAAAAAAAAAATGCTCTGCTACCAGTCTGGCCCCAAACTCTGTGCTGTGCACTTCAGCTGGCACCTCTGAGTGATATTTCAGATTGTAATTAGACCTCTGAAATTAGAAGAAAAAGAAAGGCCTTTTGGCTTTTTGTGCCAAAAATGTTTAAATAATTTAAGTATTTAACTTTCCAGAAATGGTAGTATATTTTTCAGGGGAAAAAAAGGTGATTTTTATATTCTATTTTCTTCTGTTTTTCATGGGTGGCCCTTCTCTTACACTGAAGAGTCAAAATTTGTCCTGGTAAATTTACCTGTTATATCAATTTAGCTCAAGATTCCGCCGTTGTGAAAAAATCACATTTTATTTATCAAGGGATATTCAGGCAGGTCCTACAAAAAAGTATTATTGGCCTGAAAAATCTTCCCTAAAAACATTTTAGAATTTATTCATGATAGTCTGAAGAGGATTTTTTATTCCTCAAGCTACTGTATGGAAAGGATAAAATTTTGTATTAAATTCTAACAGCTCAAAAATTGTATGAAAAGATAATAATTTTGTATTAAATACTAAAGGACTTTCCTCCATGAGGATATAAGCAAGTTCCAGAGGAACTAGTAGTTATGCTGCAGAAGGATTTTTCAGGCTTAAGAGAGCTTGGGGAAGGGTGTTTGAGCACATTAGTATTCATTCCACGTTCTTGCCTGCTGTTCCACATGCACTATTTTGTGCCTCCACAAACTGCTCTGGATGCAGATCAAAATTATTTAAAATAATTCACAGAGGAAAAAAAAAACCAAAGCAGCAGTTTCTATGTATTTCCACATTGCCTTCATTTTCATTGACATTTACTGTTAGCCTTTTTATAGCAATATGAAAAAAGATGGCAGAAGCAGAGAAGGGAAAGGCTTTGTCTGATAAGAAAGGCTTTTACATTTTAGGGAGAAGTTCTCACAACAAATCAGAATGCTGTTAGCTTTCCTTGTGCAGTCCGCATCAACAATTTAAAGCAGCAGCACTGAATTCTTTAACTGAAAGGCCACTTTAAAGTTGTTGTTATTACTATTACTATTCTTTCTTGTTTGCCATATCTGTTTTTACACAGGAAAAAGTATATTGATCTCTTCTGTGTTAATACTTTTTAGTAGGGTGAACTCACTTCCCCTGATTTTATTTTCCACTTCTGAAGCCTCCTGAGTCAGAAGCCAGTCCAGGAACAGACTGTCAAGGAGCCAAGCTTCCATCTCCTGGAGCTGAACTCGCAGCTGCAGGAACACTTACTGGGAAACCTCACTAAAGATCAAGTGAGCACCATCTCCTGCAATATATATTTATTAATACATTTATCAAGCAAGTTCTGCTTTACTCCCATGAAAAAATAGGCTTCTTACTGAATGCTTGGGAGGAACCTTTAATTTCTTGTTCACTGACAGGAGCCTGGTTCACGGCCCATCACCACTGGCTGTAGGCTCCTTCTTTAGTATTTGTCGTCGTAGTGAAATTCTTGAATCCTGATTGAAAAGGAGCATGTTAATGTGCAAACTTGTCTTACAGTACAAAGTTGTATTGCCTACTCTGAGAGCAGGCCAGAAGAATCCCTGTAGCTCTAGAGACATGGAATTGTATGGAGATCAACATGAAAGAAAGAAATTTAAAAAAAAAAAAGGCTAGAAAGTTAAGGGTAAGCTTCAAAAGCAAAATCCCAAAATCCCACTGGGAGAGGACAAGCTTAGAAGAAAGCTGAAGGGGAACTTTATGCATTTTTTGGAGGCATGAATAAGGTGGATTCAGGGAAGAGGTGCATCTTACACACACATACACACACAGAGAAGTCAAATGTCCAATGTTAAAGATTCACATTACATGAAACACAGTGAACTCTCAGTGCTAACTGAGGCAAATGGTAGATGCAAAATCTTTAAATCAGTGTGTTCCCTTGTGGACAATAATCACTGACTCTTGGCAATCTCTTTTAAAAAGTCCTGGTCCCTGCTGGGTGAAGTGCTGGAATCTGTGCTGTTGCTCTCAGGGTGCCACCCTGCTGAGTTCAAGATGAAGAATAAATATGCATGAAGTTGACTTCCACTAAGTTTGGCTTCCACCAAAGCTTAATTTAGCTCACTTCTCAGTGCTGAATAAGATAAATTAAAACCAATAATTAATAGTTCTTTTAACACAGGGAGTAAAGAGCAGCATGTGATAAAAATGCTAAATCTGGGGAAACTTCAGAGTTGGAGGATAAAGACTGTACTGTGCATTCCACATTGGCGAGGATTTACCACATACTTTGCAGGGCACTGATGGACTAAACAAAAGAAAATGTCTGGTCAGAGGAAACAAAGGAATGCACTGCAGCATCCAGGAAGGATGTAGCACAGTCCACAGCAGCTGGAATGCCTCTCCTGAGGTGTCTGAAATTCCTTCCATCTCCTTCCCCTCCTGTTTTTGGTTTTCAACCTTCTCTACCAGAAAAAGAACGAAAGCTTTATTATGCTTGAAGTCTGGCCACAAACAAAACTACCTAAAAGGTGCTTCAGAGCATTTAGTACATGAGCATGTGCTATTTCTGCAGGGACATGGCAAGCTTTCCCAGTGACTTTTGCCATCATCCACAAATTGCATATTCCTCCTGTGTTACTTCACAAAGGCCCCTCCTTTTTCTTCTTAGTTTGAGCCACTGCACTCACTTCCTTTGAAGCCAGAAGCTGCAGAGCTGACATTGTACAAGGAATTTCAAATAAATTCTGATAGCCATTTTGGAGAGGAAATATTGGGTGTTCATTATTGATTTTGTTACTTTATTGTGATTGTTTCTGTGTATAGTTGTAAATGAGGATTTTTTGTGGGTGTGCTGTGCAATCTGCCTGAGGAAGGCAGAATACATAAGAAATTCTAGAATGTTTTTCAAAGTACAGCAAGTCCAAGGCAGAGAAGTATACATTTTGTAATATAAAGATACATATATACTACACATATATTGCATATACTTATGCCTGCTCATCAAACACTCATTGCTCCCAGCCAGAGAGGGTGGGTAGAGCAGTAAGTAAAGAGTCTTCAATATTCATTCAAGGGTGATCTATGAATGATGAAGACAAGGAGGTGGCTGGGGGAAAATGGGCAAGCTGAGGCTGGCCTCAGTGGCATGGAAAAGGAAACAGAAGCCACATGAAAACAGACATAAAGATAAATAGTAAGGGAAAGAACCAAGCCACTCTCTAAGGTGTGGACAAAATTCTTAAACTCAGTTCAGTGGGAAAAGGAAAGGTTGTTGGAGAAATTCAAATCAGCATGGCATTGATATGTCAGACAGCAAAGCCAGGAACTTTGTATAAATAAGGAGAAAAGTAATGCTCTGTGTCTGAAATCACTGCATTTCTAAATGCTATCTAGGTAACTCATAGAATTGTCATGCAGATTGCTTGATGTTTGCAGCTAAGGGATATTGCTTTTACATTAAATATCCTTATTTTGTTTGATTCCTTTGAAAGACTGTACTCTCTCACAGTAGCTTTTCTGTCCAACCTCAGTAAAGTCTACACTTGAGGTTCCAGTCTCTTACCTCACCTGTATTTCAGATTGTACAGCACTGAAAGCCCCTGCAGTACTGTAAATGTTTACTGTCACAAGAAGCAGCCATGGTCCTGTGTCCAGGAGGAGCCAGCTTCTCCTCACAGATGACAACTGCCTTTAACTGCTTTCCTGGCTGAAAGGGGAGAACCTACCAATCCACAGGTGGTGAAACCATTTGGATGTAAATTATACAGGCTGTCCATCAAGCTGCACAAGCTAATAGCTGGTTCACAGCTGTCTGAGTCTGTGTCTGAGACATTTGAATTCAGAACATGTAGAAAAAACCCTCAGACCTCCATGCAAAATTCATTGAAGGCCGAAAGTGGCATAATTTCTGGCCCGACAATCCTGCGTATGCGGAAAACCAGAAGGAGGGAAACTTGGTGCCATGTTAATGCTGCCCAAATATACACAATGAAGTCAGACTGAAAGCAATGAAATTGCAGACGCTCCTCATGAGCTAAGAGGACCATTTTCCTTAACCAGTGACCTTCAATTACAGAGTAGCAAGCAAATTAGTAGAGACAAAAAAGAAAAACCTGTTAGCCAGAAAATCTTACTGGCTAAAGCTTGTCTTGTTTCAGTTCCAGTTTCCATAGCTTTTCGGTAAAATATGTGCTGTCTCTTTCTCTTTTGGAGTACTGGTGTTAACTGGAAATGTTGATTCTGGGAACAATGAATTCCTTCTTATCAAATGGGGTTTACAACTGAGTTTTTCATAAAACTTCAAAGGTTTCTGAGTACTTGAAGGATCTGAATCATTGCCTTGAGCCTACTGATGTCACAGAGATCAAGTTAGGAAAAAATTCAACACAAAAAATGGCAAGGGCAGGAACGGCTAAATACAAGTGTCATTTCTCAGTTCACAGATCTTCAGCATTCCTTGTGCTCATGCTGGTTTGTCTGTAGGTTGGAGTGACTGTGAAGCAGGCTGTAAATTTACAGTGCAGCAGTTCGGTGACCCCTATACAAAGAGGGGGGCTTACCCTGAACTATAGTCTTCTGAAAGGCAGGAATCTGATCTTACCCAGTTCAAGTTGTTCATACAACCTGAAAAATTCACAAATCCAGCTGAATTACATGGTGTCAATCCACTTCAAGAGGGAACTAGAGAAGATAACATCATCTACCAGCAAAGGGTGGCCACACAGGGGACCAGCACTCTTCAAATTCACAAGCTGACTTAATTCCCTCGATAGACAAGCCCAGACAGCAAATAACATATGTCCTTCTTAACTGTGAAATTAGAGATGCTTCTATTTTTTTTCTTCTTTTTATGGCTGATATGCTATACATCTTTTGTGACCTAATTTACCAGTTCCTCCACCTCAACCTTCGAATCCTATAATCCAAATCAAGTATAGGAAAAGCTCCATTCTTCCTTCTCTGGATGCAGTTTGACAAAAGGGATTTTCCTTTTTGTATATTAGCCCCATGTATATGCCCCAGATCTACAAAACAAGCCAAAGTCTCAATAAAAAAAAATTAGACACATCCACTTAAAAGATAAAACAAGCCACACAGTTAAAACAAAGATAATCATGTAGGTATAAGCTTTCTCTTGACAACATTATTAGCTAAATATATTTTCTCTTTCTTCAGTATATATTGGCATGAAATCTTTTCCCCGAGATTTCTGAGTGGTATTAGAGAAAAAGGTTGGGGCAATACTGCAGGTTTTCTCCTACTTGGTCAAATCTGACACACGTTCCTGCTACTGGCACCACCACACTGCCTGCAGATTAACAGTTTTCTTTAGGCCTCCATTTTCAAAGTGTTCTCAGTTCAGATCATCAGCTCCTACAATTTACAGAGAGAGATTCATTTCTAAGGGACAGCTGTAATAGCGTGGTAGAATGCCAGATTGTTGCCTTTTTGCTACTAATATGTTTGTTTTCAGAGCCAATCGATCTTTTTAAGATTCCTCTTCCCCTTAGTTTGACATAAATCTCTTAATGACGAGTCTCTGAGTGTTCTCTAAATGCAACATGTGGTGAACTCTACGTCCCAAGACTGAAGCCACAGTCTTCCCACTGTTTGTTGCTTGGGCTCAATAAACATCACGCTGATATATTGAGATGACTCAGTGAGGCAGTGTTCACCTGCCAGCACCAACTCACTGGTTGGGACTTGTGAATTTTTCCAGATATCAGACAGGCTGGAAGAGCAAAGCCATTTATAGACCTGGTGATTATAATGATGCATGGGAACAAAAATAGATTTACAACAGTAATAACATCCAGGACAGCAATACAAATAGTGAGGATAAAAACCAGAGAAAGATAAATACCTGTCTGGAAATATGTCTACTAGTGAATCAATAAGTTGATATTCTAGCCAAAGCACATCACTGCAAATTGAAAGCAACGTAGTGTTGGTAACCTTCAGCCTGTCCAATGCAAGTTGTCCTTTTTCTCCAGTCTTATGTACTGTTACAAGTTGCAGTGAACCACTTCTGTTAACTAGAGGGCTGTTTCTACACCATTTTAACTAATGACTATTAAAATAAATTAGTTGTATTCCCGTAACATGGAATGGAGTACTTAATGCCTGTAATACTCAACACTTCAGATTTGTTAGTGAAAGAAGAAAACCTGATTTTTTAGTTTCTTTTCCTATAACAGTTTGCAATCTTCTATGAATAATGAATACTTGAAGGCACTTAACTTTCAAAAAATAATTTCAGGCTGTGTCTCTTCTCTATTATGGCATGTTGTGACAAACACGGTTCTTTTAAACACTGCTGAGAACAACTTGATTGTAGCATGGACAAGTGTTTATTACAGGGTTTACTGCCTTGTCCCATGATTCTATGCTCTGCAAACGCAGTTCTTAACTAATTCCCAAAGGCAAAGTGGCAACGTTGTAAAACAGTTGTGAAAACATTCAAACTGCAGTTTAAACCTTGTTAAAGCACAGTTCTTCTTTGGAAAGTGACATTGAAAATGGCAGTGTGGGATCCTGTATTTATTGTGTATGTGTGATTTCAGGATCAAACATGCTAAGTACAAGCACACAGTTCTCTGCTAACATCCACAGCCAGCTCTACAGAGATTAGATGGCCGAAAAGTTCATGTTCATGTCTGGTAAAGGTGATGGTCTCCTTAGCAGCAGTCCCAACACGCTGTCATCTTTGAAACAGATACACCTTGTCCCCCTTCCATTTAGCTGAATGAGCTTGAGGAGGATCTGTTTTCTTCTGATTAACCTCTGCCAGTTTTTTCACTGCTTAAGGATGAAAAACATCTTTTCAGAGAAGTCAGCACATGTAACTCTGAACAAAATTATACACAAAATAGTAGTGTTGAAGAAGATCCCTCTTCTTAGCAACAGCACCATTTTCAGCTGAAGAATTTCAATGGCTTTCTAATTTGTTTTCTGCTCTGGTTAATTGCATAAAATATTTCCATCTCTAGAAAATTCTGATATGAACGCTATTGTCCATACACATTAACCTGTTTAAATAGGCTTATGAGCTATAGTTTTATTTCTTGACAGAGCCGGCTGTTGGGCATTTATGGGTAGTACCAGCAATGAGAAGACATAGCCCCATCCAAAGCCCACTTTAGTGGCTTTGGAAATTAGTTAACAGTGTCAATTAAACACAAGGAGCTTGCTATGCAGTTGCTGCTTTTCTTTCTGCTGTATCTGACATGACAGCAATCAGCCTCACCTCCCTCCCAGGATCCCCTGACCTGACACCGGAGCTGCTTCCAATCAGAAGAGACATGACGCCATGTCCAGCTCTTGGCCTTTGAGAGGATAAAAGTAGTTTAATGTAAACTTCTACTTATGAACTTAACAACTTCTGCTGATGGAGTTGCTGTAGCATTATGGTTGACACTTGAAGTTGGTCCCTGCTTGGAGAACACCATACTCACACAAAGCTATCCTAACATGCTCAAAGATGTCCATGTCAGGAACAATCCTTCCCACTGCTCCACATGCTCAAAGATGTCCATGTCAGGAACAATCCTTCCCACTGCTCCACAATGAAAATGTGGGAATGTACAGGTAAAATCCATCTATTGGCACTACTGTGCTTTTACCTGGGTGACACATTCATAAATATATTTAAGAATAAATGCTAAAGTATTAAAAAGTTGTGAAAAGATTACAGGAACATTTGCATCATCCATTCCAGGTACAACACTAATCAAGTGGTGACTACTACCCATCAAATACCAGCAATGCTACCTCAGGTGGTCGGCTTTCTGTGCCAGTTTTCACACCATTTCTCACAGAGAATTTACCACTAATTCAAGTGTCTTGAATTTTTATCATCCTGGCAAGTGTAACCAGAATCTGTTTCAATCTTAGGTTATGCTTGATGCACGTTCAAATGGCTATAGATTTGTAAGGAGGCACGTGTGAGGCTGTCCTTGAAGATGACGGTTTCCAGACAATACAGCTGAATTTTTATGAAACAATATGCAGACTGTTTCCATGTAACTCTTGCCAATCCTGCTCAGCCTTGTGACTCAAAGGGGAGAAACTGCACACCCACTGCCAACAGGGGCCCCAGTTCTAAATGCTCAAGAGCTGGCATATCCAGAGCTGAGGTTTTGGTCTGGCCTGTGAAAAGGGAGAAAAAACCATCTGTGAAATCTGGAGGCACATCAGGTTTGGCTTCTTCCCCAGGATCCCACAGGCTCCCATAATCCTTTATAGCTATCTGCAGGTTGGGAAAATAAATCCTTTCTCTGCACCTTCCTCTGCTCCACACCTGGCACACACAGGCTCCCCGGGGCTTCCATGGAGCCCTCGGAGCAATCCCGGGAAGCACGAACAGCAGGGTTTGATCATTATGGCTTCAGAAAAATGGCCTTCTCTAACTTAAACCGGGGAGCAGGTAAAACAGCGCCCTGGGTGGGACTTCTCCTGGGGCAGGAGCATGCTGAAGGCACGACTGTCGCTGGAAAATCACAGCAAGGGCCCCGTGTCGCCGCTCGCCCGGGCCTCTCCCGAGCCAAGCCCCTCGGGCCGGCGTAGGCCGGAGGCGCCTCGGAGAGAGGCGGGCGCCGTCCCTCGCATTCCTGCCTCAGCAGGGAAGGGAAGGAACGGGGACCCTCCTTCTCCTCAGCTTCCCCGCCCTGGCCTTCGCTTCCAGCCTGCCCCACTGCTGGGAGCCCCCGCGGACCCCAGCCAAGGGAGCGGAGCCTCCCCTCCGGCCCCGCTGCAGCGCAGGGCGGCACGGCCAGCCAGCCAGACAGGGAGCAATTAAACCCTCCCCTGGCCAGCCCCCGACACTCCCTCCTGCATTTTCCAGTCTGTGGTTACGGCGCTCAAAGGGTTCCATTAAGTCACCAAGTTTTACAGGTTCCTTAAAAAAAAAAAAAAGAAAAAAGAAAAAAAAAAGAGGGGGGTGGGGGGAGGTGAGGGGGAGTGCGCGAGAGAAAAGTTTGGTCACGGCAGGGAATGTGTGATCAAAGCTGAGCCCAGGCTTCCTGTTACACCGGGACTATATATATATCGTGTCTTTAATGTTGGGAATGTGAGCAGCTGCTGGACCCTGGCGCTGGCTCTGCCTGATTCCCAGCGCGCTGAGGTTTCTTCCACCGACCACAATGAACAAGTTCCTGTGCTGCACGCTTGTGGTGAGTCCCTTGCAGAGGTAGATGGGCTCTAGGATGCATTGCAGCTTCAGACACCAGCCTGGAGAGACACACGGCTTTTCTTCTGGGCTTTTGTTTTGGATTTGGGGTTTTTGGGGGGGTTGTTTGTTTGTTTGTTTGTTTGTTTGTGGGTTGCTTTGTCTTCTCTCCGTTTTCTTGGTAAACCCTTTTTGTTTCATCTTTCCAAACTTTCTTGGCGAGTTTGGAATGTGATGGACACGTTCAGCTCCAGGGAGACAGCAGGGTTTTTCATCCCATTCTCAAGGTAGTGGCATGAATTGCTTTTATTTTGCTTTTTTTTCTGACTTCCTCCTTTTATGAGGCCTCATCAGACTGGTCTGAAGCAAAAGCCTGTATCGAGTAATGAATTTAGAAACTGTAGGCTACGATGTTTGTTTCTGATTACAAAAGCTCCATCCCTGCCTGCCTCTAATCTCCGCTGCAGGGGCACTCTCAGGTACTGGGTTGGATTTCTTACCCGGGAAAACCACTGTGAACACCACAAAAAAAACCCCACTAGTGTGTGGTTCTTGTCTTGGCTTAGAAAATTCAGCCTCATATGCAAGAAGGTGATGAATTAGTAGCTGTGTCAGTAGCTATTACAGAAGAAGTTGGGTTATTAAATCTGGTATAAGCCCCTGCTTTAATAAGTCTTTGTTTACTTGGTGATTTAGTAAGATACTTCCAGATGCAAAATTAGAGATGTTAGCAGTGCAGTAAATCTTTCAAAATGTTATTTAATCCATTTAGTCATATGGAATGGTATATGAGTTCAGTTTAATTAAAACCTGCCTACAGACAGATCCTGTGTAACATTTATTTGGAGGCTCTTCATCTTTTGCATAAGGAAACTTTCAAAGAAAAACATTAAAAAATAATAGTCAGAGCAGGCTCTTGCCAGCACAGTAACTTGCTTCTGGGTTGTTTTGGTGAGCACAACGGCATTAATGTTGTGGCAGAGCATTAGAACTGAGATCCATTTATTCTGAAAGCTTTTTATAAATGCAACGAGATTTCCAGGATTTGATGAGTAATGTGTGTTTATTACTCTCTGTACAACTTTCTGAAAGAGCTTTTTGAGAAGGAAACCCAAAGTAATTAATGGTGCACGGGAAGTAAAATTTGTCAGGCTTGTGGTCAGCAGATTGAAATTCAGGACAACTTTTTCATCCCATGTCTGATGTTGTGCCTGCTTTGTCAATATGAAATCACAGGAAGTTAATCTGGGAGTTTCAGCAATATCTGGTTATCAACCTGGCTTCTTATCTGTGGCTGTCAAAAAATAATCACATCAGGATTTTGATTTTAATTAAATGCAATGTGCCTGTTCATGTTCTCCCACAAAGTAATAGCATTTGGTGAATTCAGCATAATCCTCTGGCAGATGAGTCTTGGAGCTGAAATACATCAGTGGCAGTGCATAGCAAAGAGATCATCATTCAACTGCATTATTATTATTATTATTGTTGTTGTTATTAAATTAATTTTAAATTATTGTGAAATTAAAGTAAAATTAGTGAAGTTTAAGTACTGTCAGATGTGCTAGAGCTCAGAAAAGTAGCTTTAGTATCTGTTTTTAGGAGGTACAACAACCCTTTTAGGAGGTACAACTATAGATAAAAGTTCTGTGGGTCTGGCTCACATATCCCCCAGTCTAATTTGGAGACATTGTATCTGGGGCATGATGTACTTTCAGCCTTGGCTTCTTTGCTGAGGTTTCAGAAAGGTTATTCCTGATGTGGAGGTGCACTCATGTTTGTGTTGTTTGCTTGGAACACTAAAGCTGCTTACAAACATTATGAAATTGGACTGAATGGAAAGAAATTCCCCAAAGCTGAATCTCATTACTTGTCACATAACTATCTTGACCCTTATCCTTGACCTTTCTCTATTTTGGATCTCTGGGCACATGTGACATTCTTTTTCTGGCCTGCCTGTTGGGTTTGCTGTGTGTAGGCAGCAGTGGCTTTGCAGCCTGTGAGGGTAGGAGTTATCTTTCTGTCTGACTTTCTTTCTGTCTGCATGTCTGCATGTGTCTTCGTTAAAAATAAAACACTAAGGTTACCAGAAAAATTTTTAAAAGATATTGTGACAATTGAAGTTATACCCACTGTTCAAATCTCATGGAAAACTTAATTTTGTTCCTTCTGTAAAAACACCTGTTTGCACATGGTACTGGACATACATCCTCTAGCTAGCAGGCAGTTGTTAGTAGTTCTGTCAGTGCAAAGGCAGACTGTAGTTGCAGTGGGAACATCCCAGGTTTGGGTTAGCTCTAAATATTGCTGTCACTCTGGTGAATAATGTTCCAAAATGTAAGACAAATATTTTGGAGAGTTATCTGGTTCGTTTTCCCTGCTTTGTCCCTCTACAAGTTTCAAGGCAAATGTAACTCATAGAAATGAAGACTTTCAATTTAGCCCTGCTTTGATAAAATGTGAAACTGCTCTTCATCTGAAT
Organism: Zonotrichia albicollis; assembly: GCF_047830755.1. NCBI lineage: Eukaryota > Metazoa > Chordata > Aves > Passeriformes > Passerellidae > Zonotrichia > Zonotrichia albicollis. The sequence continues at coordinate 137,685,213 of NC_133819.1, forward strand.
TTCATTTTCATACCAGTGAAAATGAAACAGTAATTTAGACCCCTAAGTTGGTGTGAATGACAACTAACTAATGGTGCCTCAAAAAGTCTCTACAAGACTTGACATTTTGACATATTCCTTTATTGGCAGAGAAATGACGACAGTGTTTCATAGCCTCAGTTTTGAATATGCGCCACTCAGGAGAGTCACCAGTTAAAGTCCTAATGTAAAAGAGGAGCCTCCACTTCATAAAGTGTCTTCCAAACAAAAATAGGTCCTGTTATGTCCAAAGTGAGTGGATTACAATGAAGCAGTTGGTAGAATGGTAGAAGAACTTTACAGCTGAACTCCAAGCAGTGAAGATGGCTCCATGTCAGGTTTCATTGTGTACCTGGCCCTTGGCTGTGGTCTGCAGAAAGGTCCCTTGCCTGGGCAGTGCTCTCGTGAGCCTGCAGCCCCCACAGGGCAGGTCAGCAGTGCTGCAGAGCTGCTGGCCCAAAGATGTTAAACCTGGTGATTGCATGGGCCTCCACAACAGCAAGATGAGGTGGATGAGAGCTAGATGGGAGTAATTTCTGCCAGGATGGCAAGCATTTTACAATGGTGATTTTCAATAGCTGGATGTGGATCTGATCCAGCATGGCATTGTCACATACTGGATCTGAGATACAAGCTATTGATGGAAGAGGACCTTGATAATATCATCCAGTGCTATATTTTGCCAGTAGGATTTCTCTGGGCCTGTGCATGAGTTCAGTGAGGAATTTTGCCTAAGGGTTGAGGATATGTGAAAGCCTCCTGCCTTTGCTTTGTCCAAATATTTTATATAGAAGGCAAAGTAGGAGAGTTGTGAGGTTTTACTTTGAACCCAATGCAAACACTGGGAGCAATCTGACAGATGTCTTGAATGATTATTTATCACACAAGAAAATATGCTTTGGAATACTTGTGGAATGCAAAACAGAAACAGATTTATCTTTCTCAGCAAATTAAACATTCTCCTTTGGTCTACAACCCAAAACCACAAAGCCAAGCTATATAATAATATTTTCATATGCTGAAAAGCCACTCTCTTTTCTGCCACAAAGCACTGATTTAAAGGGATGATGCTCGAAGGATTTTTACTTCATGTGCTTTGTCTTCTAGTTCATTTTAATTCAACAGGAGAAATCAAGCAGCTCTTTGCCTTACATTTAAAGATGAAAGAGAAGGGTGTGTATTTTTTTTTTTGCCCAAGATCTGAAATGAAATTTTACAATCACTTTATTTCTCTTTCAAAAGCATCTTCTAAGGAATCAAACAAATGGACTGCACAGGCCTTTTATATGTATGCTGACATAAGGATGGTATGGAGAAATATAGCCTCAGGCCTAATGTGCTGAGTGACACAGTGAAAGAACTGCTGTCTAACCTTGGGTAATTCATCTTGAATAAGTTCTCAGCATTTGCTTGCATCACACTGACTTACACTAGGCTTATATTTCAGTATTTACAGTTCATCCCAATTCCTCACACTGAGCCAGCCATCCTGAGAGGTGCCCAGGATTTCCCCCAGGGACATGGAAGAAGATTGAGTTCTTCAGTCTTTTTAGCAGTGAGCCTATGACACTAGAACTCCATTTCACCCAATAGGTTGTTAGATGTAGTTAATTATATTAGGTTTTATTCTAGTTTTGGTGTGGGTTTTTTGTTTGTTTGTTTTGTTTTTGGGGTTTTTTTGCTACTACAATTTTGTTATTGATAGAATTTCATACTCATATAACAAAAAAACCCCTAACCATTAGGGTTTGTTTTTTTTTTAATTGAGCCTTGCATTTTACTAACCCTAGGAAAACTGTTTACAAATGAATCACACTAGCAATTAATTTGTCAAGATGAAAAAGATACTGAGCATTATTTTCTTCCCTTAGTGCTGGCATATAAAGAATTGGCTGAGGGTTTAAAACTGAAAGAAACTGCCTAGATCTCTTCAGTCCATTTGCCATCTCTTCCAGGAAATGAAGTGGGGTATTTGCTTTCAGAAAGGCATTGAGAGCTATATTTAGGACACATGGGTTTCTTGCACCTGCTTCTCAGTGAAAGGCTGTTCCCAATCTTCCTCTGACAAGAGAATCCCCTTTTCATTTGCCAGTATTATCCTTTAATGGAGAAAGTTCTCTCTGAGTTCACTGGCTGTCTGTACTGAGTCCATGGCTTCTCTTGTGACTTGCCAAGCTATTGAATAAGTCCAGATCCTCTCCAGGGAGGAGCTCTCCATTTCCTTTGAAACTTTCTCTGTACTGCTTCCCAGTGAATTATCCTTTCCTAAACAAGGATGAACGGAATTTTACACAATCTTCTGAATGACAAATCCATTAATTTGGTTGTATGCAGCACTGATGGATGCCAGCTTTGGTTTCAGAAGGGTTATAGAGTGAACATACTCATTGTCCCTACTTCTGATTCCAGTAGACTGAAGCTGGACTTGCAATTTCTTCCTTCTTTCAAATTGGCACATTACACCTTTTCCAGCAAGAGCAAAACAGGCCAGGCGTGTTTATGGAAGAAATCTTTCTTTCTATGAAGCTTTTGGAGAGACCACTGTTCAAAACTAGTAAGTTCAGATCATGACACTTTGCTGTGCTCAAATAGTGCTTAGTGAATAGAAGACATTCAGGTGCTTAGTATATAGACTGCATTTCAATATGGACATTCAGATCAATCAGAGGTTTGTGTAGCTAAGAAACTGCTATCAAGTTGGTCATAGCATAGTTTAGGAGAGGAAATGTCAGGAAGGACATAAAATGCATTTAAATGCCATTTTAATTTGTCTTAGGAACATGCTATTGAAGGGCCTCTCCTGATCATCTTTATTTACTGTGTTTTAGTTTTCATATCAGAGCAGCCCTGGAGTGCACAAAGTGGATTTACCAAAGTAAACTGAACTGATGAAAGCAAATCTAGAGATGGGCCCCAGAGACACCAGATGCACTGTAACCACTAATGCATGCTTGTCCATGAGAGCAGATTGAAGTTAGTCCAAAATATCCCCTCAGAATAATACATAATGTGGATGTCAGGTGCTCAGCACCATCTGTTTTGCTCTGCAAATCTGCTGTAACAGGTGATGCAAATTCCTAATGTAAGCACAAACTAACTGTGTGTTAGGCCAGGAGAAAGAACAATTTAGTGATGTTCCCCTCCAGCTTATTCTGTGAATTGGGGGACAAAAGAGTATTTTCATTCTGCTTGTGCCATGTTGCTACAGTAAAAATAGTGACAATTTTATTTCATTATCTTCCACCATTACTACTGAATTCTTGCAAAACATCTGAAAAATAGATTGAATTTACCTTGGCACTTGATGTAGGTTTAAAGATAACTTCTGATTTGCAGGTCAATATTCAGAATATCAATATTCAGAATACTCAATTGTGCTGTGTGTGTTTGGACTGCATAGAAAACAATTGCAGATCTTTTTTATTAAGTATTATTGAGTAACCTACAGTAGTCTTATGAAGTGTGATATTGGGGATTGAGGTCTAGAAATGTACTTAGCAACATACTGATGGCTATATTTGGTCTAAAAAAAAGTCCAGAAAAAATGCCCTAAAAGGACGCATGTGCTGTCTATGGCTGTGGTTGATATCTGATGCATAGAAGAGATGGCAGAAGTATCACTATTTTTGTGAATTCAGTTTTTGGCTTGGAATTTCTTGATCAAAAGCTGATGTTTATATTTAATAGTCCTTTATTATTTTCATCCATTACTATGTCAGGTATCATCTTGAACTTGGCTGTTTGCAATCTCCTGTGGCAGTGAGTTGCACAGCTCCCTGTGCCAATAGGCTCACGGTAGTCAAACAGTGGTAATGGTGATCTAGTTCTATGTTGAAAATTATGTATCAAATGCTCTGGTAAAGTTCAGAGATATTCATTGCATATCTTTAGTTTGACTGAAGGATCTTTTTGTCATAATATTTTACTAAATAATATAGTGGACTCCTGCATACATGTGGCTCAGCCACTGATCAATGGATTACTGCAGCTATGTAATGTATTTCTGGGAAAAAAAGAGAAAACAAGTGTGATGTACTTTTCTCTTAAAAGTAAAAAGAAAAAAATCAAATGGGAAGACTGATTGTTCTTTTAGAGATGCTAATTTATTTATCCTATTATTATGGTTTCAGAAGGGTTATGCTCATTTAGATTAATAATATTCTAGTTGCCATTATTAGTTTATAGTTATTGGTTCTTCCAAGGACAAAACTCAGTATGGCTCACACACATATGGTTCAAGTATTGTTTTGCTCAATTTTTAAAGTTAATTCCTCTCAAATTGTGTTGAAATGTTTTCAATTTTTATTGGCTTGTTTCCCACAGCTGTAGGTCCTTCAGGGAGCAAATCCCTCCATTTTTCCCTACAAATTCCTCGGCTTTCATACCCTGATTATTGAATTTTAATTAATTTTAATGCTGAGTCATCCCCTGCAGCAAAACTCTTTATTTGCCTCATACATGGTTTCCCATGTAAATAGTTGAGTAAGGAAAATAGATAAAATCTTGTTATTCTTGCTCCTACATGTTGCAGAGTAGAGTTAACAGCTATGAAATGATTCACCTACCTTGTTCATTACATGAAAATGTGTCACCATGGGCAGAAGCACAACCCAGAGGAGCAGATTCTACTGCCATGACAGCTCTGGATTTGTGGGGAGCTGTGCACTGCAGAGCAGGAATACTGATGTTTCTGCACAAGGACTGCTGCCCATATGACTGGTTGCTGTCCCTAATAATTTTCACAGTGTCAGATGTTCACCTCTGTTGGGAATTGTCTTGGATTTCCACAACAGATATCTGTGTGAAGTGTGGGTTGATGCTTATCTTTGTAGTGCCTGTGCCACATGTTGTAGTCAGATATGTTCTGTGAAGGAAATGTTTGTGTCCATGCAAGTCTTGGACTCTGGGATGCTGTATTATCTATTACTGAACTAAAACCATAGAAGAAAACTTCACGGTTCACATCAACAATTAATGAGGTTACCAGGACTTCCTTATTACTAGAGTCATAGCTGTAGATTTACCAAGGGTGGGGGCATTTTTCCTCAATGTGAAGCCACTCACTATTAAAAAATGTGCTGCACCCTCTTTGTTAAATAGATCACATAAAACAGATGCAGTCATTTAAGGAAAATGGAGTTGTTCATCAAACTTCAAAGACTAATAAGGAATTTCTCACAGTGAAAGGTATTGTGCATTGAGACCACAAGAAAAGTGAGATCTCCAACCTCAAGAAATCTGATAAGTTATCAGTCAAGGGCATTATTAGTCAAGGGTAGCTGCAAGAGGTTGTAGGGAATATCCATACTATCTGCATTTCATTCCTCAGCCCAAGTACACGTGTATGAAAAGTGGATTCATAGATGTGCAATAGGAGAATGCATTTAAGAATACTTGCTTAAGCAATAAGAGTTCCTAAGCTAAGCATCTCATATCACTTGTTGTTTACTGTGAATTGTGTTAATGCAGATGAAGTTTTAAATTGCCATTTCCAAACTTAATGAGACTATGGCTTTAGAAGTGCCTTGATATGGCAGAAGTGAGCCCCTTAAATGAAGCATCTCAAGAAAATACAACTTAAAAAGAAAAAGTTAATTCCACTTATACTTTGGGGACATTTGAAAAAGAGGAAATACATTTTTGAAATTGAATTGGCAACTCTGTGTTAGCTGACAAAGATTAAGTTAGCAATAAAGACAAGTCAGTTAGATCTATAATTTTATTGGATACACTGAAAAATATCTTAGATCCAGTTTACTTCATCTTTATAAAATAATGTACAAGTTTTGGAAGAGCAGTGGCACATGTAGCCATGCATGCAGTGCAGGGACAGAGCTGGGTTATCAGTGAGGAGAGTGAGCTGTTGGCAGACCCTGTGGGGATCAGGGTGGTTCTCAAAAATTATTTTTGTGGTAGACTGTCAGAATCACAGAACCAAATTTTCAATTATAAGACCAAAACAAAGTGATATGGAGGTTGTCTCTGCAGCAAGGCAGGCTGTCTCAGCTCACCAGGTCCCCAGTCACACCAGGAAAGCTGACTGTTGTAGGAAGCAGGAGGACTCCAGCTGTCATGGCATGTGCTGGTACTGAACCAGCTTTTCACAACAGCTGTGAGCCTGTGGTTTCAGGTAGGACATGAAAGCATTGGCCTGGTCTCTTCAAGCTCACACAATTGAGTCCTTAATGTGCCCTTCGTACCCTGCATCCTTCCTTACCTTTGTCTCAAGCTGTGTCTACTGCTTTGATGTAGTTGCCACATTACATCCCAAAAGCTTCTGCATATCAGTGCAAAATTGAATGGAAGGCATTAAAAAGTAAACTCTATTGTTCTAGCCAATAATTTCTGTAAAAAGCATAAGAGAAATAGTGTAAGGAATCACCTTTAAAGGTATCTGTGGTGATGGTGCACTACACTGGTCATATTCATATGTTCAGGCACAATTCCTGCTTAAGAACACAAAGATGTATAATCCCCACCTGCTGTGCATTGGACAAATTTTCTGGTGCCAGGCAGTAAAAGGTCATTGACCAGTGATATTAAAAGGGTGTAAATCAGAGAATAGTATCTACATCTATGGAAGGAATCACTTAGGTCGGGAAGATTTGCTAGATAAGATCCTAAAACTTTCCCATTCTTAGACATAGGAGAGTCTGGAAGCTTGCAGGTATCTCAGAAATTTCAAATGCAAATATCTGTTTGAAGATGAGTGACATGAGTAGACTCATAAACTCACTGAAGTGCAGGTTTCCTTGTGATCGCGGTGCTTCCCGGAACTAAAAGGAGGCGATGTTTTGTTTTCCTGTTGCTAGCTCTTGGACATTTCTGTCAAATGGACCTTCCAGGATGATTCTCCCCCCAAGTATCTCCATTACGACCCAGAGACATCTCGGCAGCTGCTGTGTGACCAGTGTCCTCCGGGGAGCTACGTGAAGCGGCACTGCAGCGCCAGCAGCCCGACGCAGTGCGCCCCGTGCCCGGCTCAGTACTACGCCGACGAGTGGAACAGCAACGAGGAGTGCCAGTACTGCAGCACCGTGTGCAAGGAGCTGCAGCTCGTCAGGCAGGAGTGCTCCAGCACGCAGAACCGCGTCTGCGAGTGCGTCCCGGGCAGGTACCTGGAGCTCGAGTTCTGCTTGAGGCACACGGAGTGTCCGCCCGGCTCCGGGGTTGCCCAGGCAGGTGGGTCCCGCTCCTCCATAGCTATGGACAGGCGTAATCGGAGCTCGGCAGCGCGTCCACGAGTCGTGGCAGTGACAAGATTAGGAAAGAGGCTTGTCCAGATGAAATTGCAGGACAGTAAATTGTAAAGCCAATTGAACTTGTTCTAATCTGCATCATTTGGACTGTAGCCAAAGGAAGGTTTCTCAGTGGAATACCCGGCTCCTGCTGTAATATATAACTTAATGGCAGTAGCAAATGCAGCAAATTGCACTCTAATGAGAAACATGATGGATTGCCTCTTTTAAAGGAACATTATCTGGAATGTAGTATTTGTGTGTGTGAAAAATAATAATGGTTTTCATTTTGAAATCCACTGTTTCAAGCAACCGTATATCTTGACAAACACCAGGAGCACTACATGTTTGACACCAAGTATATAATTATAATAACATTAATATAGCTCTGGTGTCACTGCAATATGTGGTAATAATTAATTATCAGCATCCTAAGTCGAATTTTCCTTTCTTAGGGAAATTGTTACTATTATCAAGCAAACAACCATTTCTTTGTCAAGCAAGCTGGCACAGTGCTGAAAGTCTGGTGGGAATATAGAGCAAAGCAGCACTTTTCTGTCGAGTGTATTCTTCATTTAAAACAACATAAATTGTTAAACCAATAATTTGTTCTTCCCTCAAAACCAAATACATCATTTATTGTTTGGCAAATGCTGTGGCCCAGTTTAGCTCCAGTATTTAGCACAACCTGAAAGAATTGTAAACTGTCATTGTACCAGATCTTGATAACTGCCTGGAGAAGAGCACTGAGGAAGGAAATGCAGAAAATCAAAGTGTCTCAGACACCTGCAGGCAGAATGATTTCCCTAGGAATGATGTACCTGCAGTGAGAAACACTAGGGCTGCCCTGTGCATTTTAGTGCTGAGCTGAATGACAGGCTGGAAGTCCTTTTCTGGGTTATGAACCTCTCACTGGAGAGCAGCTTTGGCAGAAGGAGAAATGTCGCTGCTGTAGCTGCTCACTAGTCCTTGAGTAATTGGTTGATGAAGCTTTACCCTGATGCCCTTCCACTGTCAAGCATTTCCACCTGGCAGTTACCACATTTCCATATTGTAAACATTCATTAACCTAAACCATTATACCCAGGGGCTTGGGTTAATGAAGTTCTACTGTATCTCAGCAGCAAGTCAAAAGGGACCAGAAACAAAATCCTCAGAAAGGCTTTGGGAGATGAAAGCATAAATTGTCTGAGCAACCAGCCTGCTGCATCCCTCCGAGCACAGTGAAATATGGCAGACAAATTTTAATCCCTCAAATCAGAATGAAGCAAACTTTTAAAGAAGATAAAATGTTGAGTTTTGTAACATCTTGAAAAGTTTGTTTCCAAAAGACCATCAGATTGAACCAGCTAAACCCAAGCAGACCTCAGAAAAGGAATGAAAACATTGTAAAAATAATTGCATCCCCCTGTGTCAATACCACTTTTTGAGGTGAGGCAACAACTAAGAGTTTAATAAGCATGTACTGCTTATTTGTAATAAGTAATAAGTAACTGTGTTACTGCTTTTTGCCATATGATAGCCTTGAACTTTGTAATGAGGCACATTCAGGTGAAATAAAACCTAAAAGCAGAAAAGTATGATTCCACTCCCACACAGGCAGATGGTGTGGTCCAATGCTTCATTTAAGGCTTAAAGCATTAGAATTCTGTTTCCCTGGTGCTCATTGCTCGTGATTACACTGGGATATCACCTTCCTTTGTAGTCTCTTTTTGTGAGTGAAGATTAAGGCTTTGTTCCTTTCTGCCGCGGCGGGCCCTGGATGAGGCAGGGTTTCGAGCAGCATTGTGCTGGGAAAGCAGGCAGCTCTGTCTCCCCCGTGGCTGCTGCCGTTTCCCTGGGAAGATTGGGGGATTCCAGGAGGGTTGGAGGGAGTGGCAGAAGGGCAGGCAGACAGCGGCAATTCGTGTCCTTAACAAGAGCGGCGAAATAAACAGTGAAGAAGCTGGCAGAGCTGGAGAGTGACTTTATGCTCAGTCCTGAGAGCACTGATGGAGAACGCGGTATATTCCTCCCTTGTGCTGCAAAGATTATGCAGCAAGCTGTGAGCAGAACGATGCACCATTTGCAGGAACACTCCTTCCTTCCACTTCCCCGCTGCCAGCACACAGCAGAGCCTGTCTATGGCAGGGAAGTTGCTGAAATGCAGCTGCCTCAGGCCAGCTATCGCTGCCCGCGGGTGCAGGTGCTGCCCGCAGCTGTGTCCAGCAGCGCTGCAGGCAGCGCGCACTGCGCGGGGCCGGGCTGGGGCTGCAGAACGCGCAGGCTTTGCCAGGGGCTGGCGCATACAGGGACCCTGGCAGCTATCAACTCCTTTGTTTCCACTCGTTGTCTGATGAGGTGCTCGGTCAGGTTGTGTGCAAGCACTCTTCTTGATTTTACAGCTGATTGAAAACTCGAGATGCGTAATACTCTCTTTCTCTAAGGATTTCCTGAAATAAAGAAAAGATTGCTAAAAAGCTAACATTAAAATAAACATCCACATGTAAATACTAAAAAAATACACTAGATGGAGGTATTTTCTTATTCAAATATAGTTTCCAATTTTTTCAAATAAATTTTAAGCATGTGCTTAAGCTCATGTTCAACAATGCAGTATTAGATACCAGACTTCAGGCACTTGTTAAATGTTGGATGAATAAGGATGAATTAGGAGTGAGTATACAGCAGTTATTGGTGCTGTTACTTTCCTGCCACTGGTGGTTAGACTGCATAGTTTCAGATTTCATGGATTTGTTTTCTTAGAACAAATGTTAGAACCATATGTTGTGATTCTCTAGTTGTATGATATATTTAGTTCTGAAGTAAAACTATGCGTTATAAATCACCAAGTAGAACATGTAAGTCTATTAAATATTTTTTTTAATATTGGACACTGCTTTCTTTGCTTTTAATAACACTTTATTCAAGGCCCAAAAAGAATTTCAAAATTGTTGTCTTTAGTTGATATTGAATTGGATTGTATTTTTATCTAGAACTGAAGTAACCCATTCAAGTCAGGCTCTGGGCAGTTACTGCAGAGTGAAATTCAGAATTTTCAGAGTGAAAATTTTTTTCCACTTATTTACTTTACAGAATGTTTGTATAGGTGAAGGATGAAGATCAGACATAGCGTAATGTGTGAATAGACTTGAGTAATCAAGGTTATAAAGATATTACTTTACTAAATTACTGATTTAATCAGTAATCACCAATTTTAAACTTGGTAACATATTTAAGAGTACTATTTACTGTATTACATCAGCAGGAACATCCTTCTCCTAAGTCATCTTCTGTCTCTTTTTCTTCCAAAGTGATTCCTTAATAGATCACATACATGAAAAGCAGAAGCATGACAGTTTAGAGAGGAATGTTTTTTTGCTGTTTTCTTTTTAAATTTTTTTCTCCACAGTTGAGGTTATATGTAATTGGATGCATTGTTTTCCTGTTTCCACAGGTACCCCTGAGAGTGACACTGTATGTGAGAGATGTCCAGAGGGATTTTTCTCGAATGAAACCTCCTCCAAAGCAGCCTGTCTTAAACACACAAACTGTAGTGCCCTGGGTTTCAAAATAGCTTTGAAAGGAAATGAGGTTCGTGACAACATCTGTCAGGAAAATACAGATACGACACCTCAAAAATGTGGAATAGGTGTGTATCATATTAAGGAAGAGTCCTCTGAAAACATACCTTTAGTTATTGTTAAAATTAATTTACTAAAATCCAGGATAAAAATACCTAGCTTGTTAGCTCTTTGCCTGCTATGGTGATGGCCATAGTAGAACTTTAATTATTGTAGCTCAGACCAAAAAGAAGTCAAGCACAAAGAGAAACAGCACTGCAAAGACAAGTTCTTAGTCTGTTTTTTAAGTACTGTTTCTTATCATTCTTGCTGCTTGGTTGTTGTTTTTTGGTTTTGGTTTTTTTTTTGGGTTTTTTTCCTGAGACAGTTAAGGTAAGAGATCAGAACAGTTGACATCTTCTCTTTCTCATTTCAGATGTAACCCTGTGTGAGGAGGCTATGTTCAGGTTTGCTGTTCCTACTCATGTCACACCTAACTGGCTGAACATACTAGCAGACAGCTTGCCTGGGACAAAGGTTAGCACAGAAAATATTGAAAGGATTAAACAAAGGCACAGCCCTCAAGAGCAGACCTTCCATCTTTTGAAACTGTGGAAGCAGCAAAACAAAGAACAGGATATGGTCAAGAAGATTATCCAAGGTATCTTATTGTGATAGCATATGCATTATAAAAAACCTTCTGAATGGCACTTAAAAATTGCTTGGATCAAATACCCCCTGGGGATGTGTTGTGCTTGGAGAGGGGCCTGCAGGCCTTCACTGAGATACATCAATGCCATAAGCATAGGGAAGTCAGAGGGAAGCAGGAACAGAATTCCACTTCTCCAGATCAGTCAAGGACTGAATTCTTTCCAGACTTGTTGCGTACTTTGGAGTGTGTGTTGTGCCGTGACCAAGGTCCCCTTTTAAGACTGCACAACATACAAAGAATTTTGATCAAGTGAGGGGAAAGTGTTTCCCACTGTAATATCTGAGCAACCGAGGTTAGAGGGAGCTGGTTCCCTGCAGCTGAGAGTGCAGTTTGTCTTCTGTAAAGTAGAGGTTGATATTTGTGACTTTATGAATACATAGAGAGGCTTTCCTTTCTTTTTCCCTTCTGGTATCTTTGTCATGCTGATTCATTTGTTTATTTGATTCAGCTTTGTTTGTGCTGAACCTACCAAGACACGTTTCAAAGATGAAATAGTGCTGCAGTATTAATAACAAGATTTTTTACAGTAGTTAGGCCAGGTCTTTTCATGTAAACCGCCATCAACAACCACCACATCCAAATGACATTTTGTCCACTCAGAATAGATTTGAAAAATGCTGCAGAAATGTTTTTTTTTTACCCCTCTGCTATTTAGTATGTATGCTTATGTCAGTCTAGGAAGTGTCTGGAGTACTTCAAAATTCAAAATTGCTATTTTAACAAAGCTTGCCTAGGCATTTCTGAAGAGAATTAGCTAAATTTTCATTCACTGGAAACAAATACTAGGAGTCCTATCACGTACACACAACATTTTACAGGATAGATGGGCCCAAAAAAGCAAAGATGAGAGAATTATTTGAAGCAAAGAAATTTGGAAAGCAAATTCAGCTTGGAATTTTGGAAGGTTTTTTTGCAGGCTACAGTAAAGTTGTAATATGCTGTACTTAGCTATATTCTCTTTTTGCTTTCTATAGATATCGGTCATTGTGAAAACAGTGTCTTAAAGCACGTTGGCCACCTGAACCTCACCTTTGAACATCTCAACACGCTGATGGCAAGCCTCCCAGGCAAGAAAGTGGGAAAAGAAGATGTTGAGCGCACAATGAAACTATGTCAATCCACAGAGCAAGTTCTGAAGCTTCTCAATCTGTGGAGAATAAAGAATGGTGACCAAGACACCATTAAAGGTTTAATGTATGGACTGAAGCACTTAAAAATGTACCACTTTCCAAAACGAACCATCCAAAGCCTGAAGAAGGTGATAAAGTTTCTTCACAGATTTACAATGTATAGATTATACCAGAAACTCTTTTTAGAAATGGTAGGGAACCAACTTAAATCTGTGAAAGTAAGATGTGTCTAATTCAAGATACGTTTCTATCTCCACTGACTATTCTTCCCTAATTACTGCCAGCAGTAATTAAACTGGAACGTTATTTCCCTACATTTTGATTTACTATTTATAGAAATGCCTGACTGGAATAGTTCTAAGTCTCCTGCAGTGGTTTTGAAGGGGTTTTTTTTTTGCTGTTTTTTTTTTTTTTTTTTCTTTAATAAAAATCACTTTTGTAAAAGCTATTAACTCGATGGTAACGCTAAGGGCCTGATTCTGCAATTTTGCACATTCAGAGCTGAAAAGTCCCACTATAGTCACTAGATGAGAAAGGAATGCCAGACCAGGCTCTACTCCAGTATTTGCTATTTATATTCTTCAAGGAATAAACATTTTTGTTGTACATATTTATTAAGTTAAATGGATATGAGACTGAATTTTAGGAAGAGAATTGGAAAGCACACTGTATATTTTCTAGCTAAAAAAATATGATTCCATATATTTTTCTGGCAAAATTTTGTAGCATGCCCTAAGAGTTATTAATTTCTTTACATTTTGTATTTAAAAAATGTATTATTGCTTAGTATTATTTGTATAAGTTGTGGTATCTTTTGGTAAGGATGTTTTAATTTATCCAATGATTTTAACTCAATTACAGTGAAAATATAGCTCAAGTGACCTGAATATTTAAATATTCTGTGAGGAAGTGAATGTACCATATTTAAGAAGCTGGATTTTTATATAGAATTTCATAATCTTATTTTATAAAGCAATTAAATTTTTCAGTTTAGTTTTTGACTGGTGTTTTACTCTTGATTCTAAAGTAGGAACTAATTACAAAGACAGACTATGTGGATTTTGCACTTTATCTTGGGCTGGGGTCTCTGCTACTCCCTGTCTGGTCTAGTAGTTAATATGTGAACCAAGTAAATATTGATCATGGAATTTCATGGTCACTGCAAAGGTGTAGAAGAAGCTACAAAAGTCCTTCTGGTTCCATTCTAAAAGGCCCAGGTGGTTGTGATATGACCAATTACAGCTCCATAGACACATTTGGCCCAGCACAGCTCTTGGCCCAGTGACGTTCTTGGAGAGCTCACAACCTCTGCCCTAACCACAGTAATTTCATGGAGGAAAGATGATGCATGGGCCTGACAGGCTTGGAAAGCCTCACATATTGCCACTGTGTTTAAAGGAAGGGAGCACTGAGAGGTCACATAAAAAATAGTCATTCACCATTTCTCTCAGCTACAGAATGAGACACCTACAAAGCCCTAAGCCCATAAAAGCAGAACAGAGACTGGATGAGTGTCATTATCAAAAGCTCTCAATTTTAAGGACCAGTGGTCGTTCACAATGCAAGCCAAAGGCTTTGGTGGCTTCAGAGAAAGACTGTACTCATGGGGTTTTTTTCTTTAAACCATGTGAACAGAGCTTGAATATTCAACATATTCTTTACCATTGTGTAAGGAAAGGAAATCCATAAGCATTTAGCCTTGTATGACAAATATTCTTCTATTAGAGATGAGAGCATCTTAACCAAAGAATGAGAAAGAGATTTCTGCTTGATACGATAGGTGTTCATCAGAATTGCTCTCTGTATAGCAAATAAAAATGAGACATACTGATTTAAAATACTTGGGACTCATTTTTCACTGAATTCTCACATCACTTTTTTATCAAAAGGAATAAACTCCCTTTTAAATTTCACATGCTATTAGCATCTCATTTATTGCTGTAACTGAGAAATGGTGCTGAACATGAAAAAATTCCTAGTTTTGTGTTGATTCATTTGGGATAATTTACATACTTGTACAACAGAAAGTGGTTTTATATGTAATTAAAAGATTATAGCAACAGACTCTCAAATTTGCAAAATAGATACCAGATGTTTCCATGACTCTGACAGGTGTGGAGGCTTGGGGTGTTTTAGGTGTTAAAGTGAGAATAATGATCTTACTGGCAACAAAATGAAGATCACACACACCTTGAAAACAATATCATCTTAATCCTTTCTACATATATTACAACAATTTTGAAATTGATAGTAGAAATCCAGTATCAAGTAGCACTATAATTTAAAAATTTATCACAGAGATAGAGCCCTCTAGAGAAAAGCATGATTGCTTCTTAGTACATGGGTTTTATTTTATACATTTATATTTATATTTTTAAAGTAGTTATATGTAACTCTCTGTAAACAATGCAGTGTTTGTGGTCCCTCAGGAGTGGCAATAGTGAAGAAGGTGCTTGGAGCCAGAGCCTACAGTTTAAGCTGAAACTACCATGTGAACATGATATGCTTCACTACAGTAGAGTATGGCCTGGACTGGATTTCCTGGGAAAATTTAGCATAGAACTATAACCTGTGCCTTCAAAATAGGATTTTTTCCCCCTAAACGCAAAGTTACACATGCTTAAAGAACTATACATCTTAAAGCTGATTCAGTTGATCAGTTGCCCATGCTCAAGTAAACACTTCTCAGCCAGTATGTCCCTCATTTATGAACTTCACTCATATGAAGTTCATGACTTGAATGACTTGAACACATCCTGAGCAGGAGACATTTAAACTGTATTCCCTTCCCCAAAGAGCCTCCAGCCCAAAATAGCCAAGACAAACAAAAGCAAGACCCAGGATAATGAGGGAGAGGGTGAGGCAAACAGAAAGTGGGAGGAAAGCTTGGAAAAAATGTGGGTTTGGGGGTGGTAGCTTGTTTTATAAGGAAGGCTGCAGGAGGAGGAAGATGTGCAATGGGCAGCAGGTAGGAGAGGGGTCCCTGTGTCCCTGGCTTGGAGGAAATGCTGCTGTGGAGGGCAAAATGTGAGGTGTGAGGGCTGGGGACAAACAGCCAGAGCTGGGCCTCAGGGGTGACTTGAAGAGGGATTTTGTGCTCAGGGTGCCCTGACCTGCCAGGGTTACAGTGCCTGCTCTCCTCCCAGCCTGGCTGCTGACCAGGCTCAGGAATCAAATGTTTTGCCGTCCTCTGGCCAGAGATCAGGCTAGCCTTGCCTTGGGATGGAAAGGAGTAGAGGAACAAGGAAGCAGGAGAAGTGTGCTGTCTCTGCTGCCCCAGACAGGGGCAGGGATTGTGCTGTCCTGGCCTGTCAGCTTCCCCTTCATTGAGAGAAAGGAAAAGGAGTTTTGGGAATATTTGAGGGAGACAGTGAGATGGGCTTTAAGACATGTTCTTTAGCTGTCGTTTCCAGCTCTGCTCTCGAAGTGTGGAAACAACCCTGAGCTATCAAAAAATACCGTGGGTTTAAAGCACAACTTATGATTCAAAAATCTTTTACAACCCTGCTTTTTAAATGGTTTTTATATGCCCTTGTCCTCCATCAAGGCAGTCTCTAAAGTCCCAGAAAATGCTTTGGAATATGGGGGAAATTAATGAAGAAACTAGACACTAAGTTCTGCAATAATATTTTTTATGCTGTGCACATCATCAAGCACAGTAGACCCTGACCTGTTCCCTGACCATGGCCCAGGAATGCTCTCAGAGCAAAAATCCATAGCATAGTCTGCTATAGAATGAATGTTTTAAAAATAAAGCTAGGTACTAAAGAGCTTTTAAAAAGTGTAGAGAACTAAATAATGACGTTTGAAAGCGATGGTTGGGAATGGGCACAACACAGAAACCGGACACCACACTCAGACTCACACACACTTTACAGCAGGAACACCACTTATCCCTTCAGCACCCTGAGACACCCACCCTGCCTGTCCTGATACGGGTCAGCACTGCCACATGCAAGGCAGAGGTGTCTGGTTTGCTCACAAATCACCTTCAAAGTGCCCAAATTGTCAGCCTTAAAGTAATTCAAAACCATGGCTCAGAAATAAGCAAATATTTATAGAAAAATGTACCAGTAATTTCTGCAGACTATCGGAAACTATTCAATTTTGGACAAATGTCAAATATGGGAAAGGCCCACCCTTCAAAAGATTTCTTTGTTGAAATAACATGGAGAAATAAAAATTGGTCAAAAATAACTGAAAAAAGTGTTTTTTCATTTTTCTTCCTTTACCTTAGTTAGATGAAGAAGCAATATTGGCAATAAGCTCCATAGTGAGGAGACAGAAAATATGTACAAAGCTAAGGCTGTTGTCACTGCGTGACTACTCCCAGTGGAGTTCAACGACAAATCTAAGGGAAAGAATTATAAGAATGGATGCAGAATTGCAATCAATTGAATAATTCTATTTTTATATTAGACTTTTGAACTGAATAAAACTTGAGACAAAATAAAGCAGATAAACACAATATGAACGTAATTTATTCCACTCATCATCATCTTCATCCCTTGTATTTATGGCAAGTTTGCGTAGGATTCCTCTGTTTGTCTTTTTGCATTTAAAAAAAGTTCTTTCATACTACCAGGCTATTTTTTTTAAATCATCCTGACCTTTAGTACCTAGGAGGTTATTTAAAAGGAACCACATGATGAAAGACTGTGGCTTTGGCAATATTTCTTCTGTGAAGAATACAGGGTGTGGTTCAATAATGGTGAAGACAGAACTTTCTGGAGAATATTTTTCTCCTTTATTTCTTTATCTAAGAAGAAAAGTCTTCATTCTCTTTTTAAATAAATAAATAATTTTTCTGGTTAGTAGGAAAATATATCATTCTGGATATGCAGAACTTTGTCAGCAGACAAAACAAAATTTCTCTCTATTGACAGTATCGGTGGTTTGGTATTCAGGGTGAGCTACAGCTCTGCCTGTGGCATTTTAGATGAGTGAAATGACACATCCTAAAGGATAACTAATCCCATTTAATACAATGGAAATTCAGTGTCAGTAAGAGGTAGATCAGGTCTGTGCATTCTTTGATGGGGAGAGACTGAGACATCAAAGACCAAGGTGCTTAAACACCAGCAGTTTTGCAGAAGCGTCTTTCTCCTGGCTGCAGTTAGGGAAGACTAACATAGGCTCATATTTTTGGGAAGGGTGTCCACACTTGGGAGATGTGTCAATGCTCAAAGTAGGGTGTGTTTTTGGATTGCAGCAAAACAAACTGAGAGTAGCTGGCAGGCTGGTGGAGCCATGGGGAAACTGGACTATTCCAGTCTCTGGAGCTAGAGAGAAGCAGATTGGTTTGACGCCGCGTGGGTTGGGACCCAACACAGGGATACAAGGAGCGGGTAGTTACTGTCACTGAGAAGTGTTTTTGAAAGTCTGAGAAGACTGACATGTTGAAACCTCAAGAAGACAGAGGAATGATGCAGAAAAATTTTGCACTTTGTGCCTCAAAACCAGACTTTACCTCTTGAAAAATTCACAAAAGCCAAGCGCTTAGAAAATAAGAGATTTCCTTGGCAGTTATTGACAAAGAGCCCATAGCAGTATTTGGGTGATGCTGTGTGGACAGAGGATGCTCGCAGGCAAGCAATGGCAGCATCAAGGCAGTTCAATACCCAGCTATAGAACTGACAACCACTGATGCTCCCAGGCCCTCTCTGTACCCTCCATGACTTGACAATTTAAACACAGCACAAGGGAGTTCAGACCCACTAGAGAAGTTACTGCAAAGGTTTGTGTGCTGAAATTGGGTCCCTGCCTTCCCACCCCATCACTGTCTCAGTGAAACATGGACTTACAGCCTGGCTCTCCCTTGGGGTGCAATCCAGCTGAGTGATTCCTTTGGGTGCAAGTAATTGCTTCACTCTCCTGCCACTCAACCTCTCCTTGTCCAACAGCACACACTGTGTGTGTAAGGGAGGTGGCACCAGGAGTGAACTTCTTCCTCCCCAGCCTCAGGAGATCCTATCCACCACTGCTGGGAAGGGGCCCTGACAGCCTGAAGACAGGGCAGGACACACCAGGCTCCAGCCTCCATCCTGGAATGGGGCCACACAAGTGGCTGAGTGCATATTAAACAGTCATAGAAAAATGGGCAGGCAGGAACTGCATTTGCATTAAACAGGAATAGAAAAAATGTGTCTGCTTAGACAAAAAGTGATGTCCAGGAGCCACAACCAGGGAAGTATTAAAAACGCTTTGTACAGCTCTATGAATTCAAACTCTGGATTAACTATTGTTAATTTAGTGTTCTCTTCAGTTAAACTAATTGCAGAGTATTTCTACATGCACAAAGAAATGAATTTCAAAAAGAACAGTATGGGTGAAACACACAGGTCTGACTGTTCATGTCCCATCTTCGTTGCTCCCTTAAAACCATTCTAATCACACAATAGCCCTATTACAGCTCTTTCTGCTTTCATGCTGCTCAGTTTGTTGATGCAATTCTTTCCCCTGCTTTGGCAGAGAGAAAGGCTCTGTTCTTACATTGCATTTTACCCCTCTCCCATTCAGCCATGCTGTCATCCTCATGTCACCATGCAGAAAATCTGCAAGGTACCTACTGAGTCTGTAAGGAGCAGCAATTAACCACAGAGCCACTGCACTCTAAATAACCAATCCTACCAAAAATATTTTGCTTCTCAAAGGCTCCTTCAGCAGTGATCAGGATGGCAGAGAACTTTGCTATTGCTCTGTGCTACACTGTATTTACAAGCTGCTTTGGAAGTGCAGAAATTGCACCTATTCCCACAGAAATGTCCCTGCTCCCTCTCACATGATGATAAGAGAGTGGTTATTGCAACATCCCACTGTGTAATCCTGAAGGGTATAGGACAAACTCAAACACCCACAGAATACAAAGTAAAAGGATTCTGACAAACAAAAAGCCTGGATTATACATCAGGTAATGACTAGGAAAACCCTTATGCTAGGAAAATACAGCCCTGTGAAGAATCATCATTGCTCCCACAGTGCAGGTATTGTAAGACACATGCTCCAGTTTTGCTGAAGCAACAATAAGTCTGACACACAAAAAAAGCATCAGTCCTGTTGCCTGGTTAGCCTTGCTTAAGGTTGAAATACCTACAAACCCATTCAGTACAGTATGTTTTCAATCAGCAGTTTCCTGGGTTTGCTCTCATGCCCCAGAGAAAGTCCCATTCCCACAGAAATTTTAACTGCAGAAATAAATGTGTCTTTCCAGAGGTGGCTATTTATACATAAAATCAAAATAATTATAATAATAAGAATAAAGAAACTACAGTTCTTTTATAGCCATTTCTGTTCTTTTTCTGTAGGAGAATGCTGAGTTTGAAATTCAGCCCTGAAGATATTTTTCACTCTCTCTAGACTAAGTTAATGTTCAATCCTGAGATGCCTGAAGGGAGCCGCTTGCCAGCACTGGAGGAGAGCTTGGAGTAATTTCCCCACCTCCTGGGCAATTTACTGCCTTCTTGGTAAGGTATCCTTTGGGAAGATAACGGGTCCTTGGCCCTCATCTACATAATGCTCAACGGTTGTTTTTGATGTTCCAAATGTAAGGTGTTTTCCAAAAAAATTCCCATTGAGACATAACAAGCTGGCAGTGTTTCCCTGAAAAATCCCAAGTACTGAATCTTGTGGGAAAGGATGCTGACTCACTGGTTCAATACTGAGCTCTGATACGAAGAGCTAGGACAGTGGCATTATTCAGGCAAGAAGAAAGCAATAGAAATGAGAAAGCAAGAATAAGGAAAAGACAGTTCTATGTTTCTTATGAATGAAGTCATATTGTAAGAAGCATGAGGTTAGACTCATTTGTCATACATGGCTTTAGCTGATCTGCATGAATTTGTTTTATTCAGGTTCACTGTGTTGTGCCTAGGGAATACAAATTCAGTGCTGAATTTTAAATTGCAGGACATCTAACTCTGCTTTTATTCCAATCTGTGAAAAAAGTATTCCTCTCCTTTCTCTCCACCAGACTCTGAACACCCTGCAGTACTCCATTCTCTGAGTAAAACCTGAAATGGAAGAGAAAATCCTTCTTTAAATGAACATCTTAGAACTGCCCTTTCTGAATTCTGGCATCTGAATTATGGTATGGTTTTATTTATGTATGATTTATCATGGGTTCGGGTGCACAGTTTATTTTCAAAAGTAAAAGGCAATCTTCAGGCCCACATCAGGCATGAAAATATGTCTTACTTTTTATAGTTCTTTTTAAATTATGATTTAAGGTTTATGCCTGGAATTTTTCACATGCCCAAGGCTTACTTGTTTCTGTGGGATTTGTAAATGTTTTAGAGGAAGGACCTACTGAAAAATTAAATTTCCACAGGCAAGTAAAAAGAGCCCGTCTGCACCACTGCCAGTGTAATTATTGCCAGCATAGATAGTCATTGCTACAAAAGGAAATATTTTCAGCTACAGTGTTCAGACAAAGAATTATAAGGAAAAAACACTATTTCGGTGTTTATTCAGAGTAAGAAAATCTCCTTGCTTCTGGAAAGATGGGCCGAGAAGAAATGGATACAACTTAGTTTTAGCTCAGCTATACCGTGGGGGATTACCCGAGCGATAACCGCAGGCGCTGGGAGCCAGCCCAGCAGCCGACATCCTGCCCAGCAGCCTCCTCATCCCCCGAAGGCAACGCTGAGCAACGACCGGAGAAATTCTTGTGGAAGCTCAGATTTCAGATCCACTGGCTTTTCACTTCTACCTCCCAAGCAAACATTGGCTGGTTGTGCCAGAGGGGAATTTTTATTCCACAGAGACAGACACCTGATTATCCAAAAACTTTCTGGGTTATGCTAATGTGTCTGGTTTCAGTCTGATCTCTGCAAATTTTCTGTGAACCCTGTTTCAGTTCCCCTTTTCTTGTGAATTTCTCTGTGAACAGAAATTTCAGCGGATGCCTGGTCTTGCTCAGACTGATGTTGCACAGCAGTATAGCTTGCTTTGTAGCTTTTTTCATTTACAGACAGCATAAGTGAATGACCAGGATCTGCAGCCTACCCCAGTTCAACAGTCTCTTCTTGCTGCTAGAGCTCCACCAGTAGAAAGGGGCCCGGGGTAATAGGAAAGAATAATGAATGAACTGTCTTATTCCTGGAGATACATTTCCAGCTAGAGGACAAATCAGGAGTTACCACTAAGGAGCAGCCTCTGGGAACTCCTGTTACCATAGCTTACTT
The DNA here is from genome assembly GCF_047830755.1 of Zonotrichia albicollis. Lineage (NCBI taxonomy): Eukaryota > Metazoa > Chordata > Aves > Passeriformes > Passerellidae > Zonotrichia > Zonotrichia albicollis. The sequence continues at coordinate 137,707,035 of NC_133819.1, forward strand.
GCTTCTGAAAGTAGCAGGAAGCTCAAAGAAAGGGTTAGTGCCTGCTTGCTGCTGGTTGATGACAAGAACAGAGAAAAAAAAATAATCTCATCTTAAGTCCCTGGGTCACTTCACCAGCTCACCTTGAGTCAACAGTCTGGTTTTCTTTTAAATTCTTGATTAAATATCAATATGCTACAAGTGGAGAAGCAAAGTATTTCTTATTGCCTCTGTCAATTGCAGTGAACACTTCACATTTCTCTGCTCAGTCCAATGGTTTTGTGCTCAGAAAGATTTGGCACCAAGGTTTATTTGAATATGGCCAGAGAGGGAGTTTTGGCTTCAATGGTCACTAAGTGCATCTGTCTGGCACTCTGCTCTGCTCCTTCCCACAGGCACAGAGCCACCTCACTCACAGGGCCCACTGCAACCACGGGTGGGCAGGGCCCAGAGGGGTTCAAAGATTTCATCTGATGTGAAATTTCCCCTTCCTCTGTCACCAGGGGTTGAGGGAACCTCAGCTGCAAGTCAAAGAGTTTAGATCATTCACACAGGAAAATTTGAAAGCACTTTTAAATTCAAAGCAAGAGGTTAAACTCGGCTTTTCCTTCTGAAAATACTTATTATTTGAAGTTAAATGGGTAATTTTGTCTCCCCCCAATCAAGTGAAACAAAAGCAAATGTAGTATGTTTATGCTTTAAAATGTTTAAAGCATTTTAAATTGAAACAAAGGAGAAAAAGCATCAATTCTTTTCATAATCCTTTTTTTACTTTCTAAGCATAAAAGAGATGAGCTGAAGTGTAACATGGATGTCAACTCCACTTGGCTGCAGTAAGTGGAGTGGTTTCCATTCACACAAAAGTTGTATTTACCTGTAAAATTAGGGGGAAAATTATTTAAACCTTCAGAAATAATTAAATTGTAAGTAAATTGTGTGCATTTATGGTTATACAACAAGTGGTTCGATCTGTTTGCTTAGAAAGCAGGGGGACCAAAAACAAAGTGGGATCTTACATAGTGTAAATATATTGTGGATATATTTTCTTAGTTTAAATGGATGCAGAACAGGTTTCCTTTAGCAGGCACTGTCAGATACAATTTGTGGGACACAGACAGAACTATTTAGTTGCTCTACGCCAAAAGGACTAAAAGTACTGGCCTTAAACTGCCTACAATGAAGAAAGACTAAAGAAAATGGGGACTGAAGGTACCCCTAGGTTTCTGACTGTAGCTAGTCTCTTCTGTCAGTTGCCTTCATATTCTGCCTTAGAGGACTGGGAGGAATAAAATGAACTCTTTTACCCTTGGCTTAGTTAATTTTATTTTTAAGCCCCTATTATGGTAGGTTCAGTTCGTGTAGGTCCCCTGTTCCTGGTGTTCCCTGTTTTTCTCTGTCTTGCAGGCTGTTCTTTGTGGGATACCTTGTACAGCCTCTTAATAAAGTCAGATTAGTGAATCAAACCCACTAACCATCATATCCAAAACAAATAGGGCCCAAAGTTGCAATGTAAGAAGGATTTTGCCTGCACTCCTGAATCTCTTCAGAAGAGAAGCCAAACTTTTAAGAGAGCTGGCAGAAGGTAATAAAGGAGCTTTTCTTACCAAGTGAGAGCAAAAACTGGGTGTTGATTACCTTCAAAGCAGCTCAAATACAGACATTCTTAAGTGGCTTTTTTTTTAACCTGGGTTATCCATTACTTTTTATTTCAGGCAAAATTAATGTTCAACAAACAGTGAAAGTGTCCTTTCTTTGTCATTGTGTAAGACTGTTTCTTTCTCAGAAGTGTAGCTGGCTTTTATTACACAAATGAATAATTCTGGAAAGACCTTGCATGAAGGAAATCAGTTATTTAGCCCGTTCTGGAAGAAAGGTCCTGCATTTTTTAGTAACTGCTGCTGTTTCTGCTTTAGCAGCCTATGTGCATTCACACTGTCCTGAATCAAAAAAGGCCTTTACACTTGCAGAGCATAACGTGGCCCTGGAATAGATTATGAGGAATAATGTAGTGATGAAATACTTCAGAAGAGCTGACACACTGAAGATATTTGAACCCAGACCTATATCTTGGATCTGAGTCACCTTTTAACTCTGGCACATCTGTGATTAGGGTCCAGGCTTTCAGCTCTGCCACAGTGTCTATGACAAAGTACACCAAACCCTCTCCCATCTTTTTTCTCCCAGCCATTCACTCCTCAGGCAGGCAGCAAAAAAACCCCTGTGTTTCCAGTCTGAAGCTTTACTGGCTTCATGGACATGGAGAAGTAGTCTGAAATGTGTCTTCTGCAGGCAGTTCCTCCAATTGTCCATGCTGAACAGCAGTTCCATGGCTAAAAAGTCTTCTATTAGAAAATGGCAGAAAACGAAAAGAGGTCTGAGGGAAGTGCAGGAGACTAGGACTGCAAGAAGAGTAGAAATAGTGAAGGAGCAAGGATTAAATAGGAGTCAGTATACTAAAGGAGCAGTTTGGAATACAATGCTGTGTTGTAGCTCTCACAAGGAGCATCTCATGTGTGTTAGAAAACCTCCTGGACATAGAAGAGCTGTTGCAGCAGGGGCTGTTGGTGACCCGCATGCTTAAAGGCGAAGACCACAACTGCACCCTGAGAAGGAAAGGAAGAAAGTAGAAATGAAACACACTGACATACTGAACCAGAATCCAAGCAGAAGGAAGAAAGCAGCAAATTTCACCTTCTTTCACCAAAAATATGAAGGCTGAATATGCATTGACTTTACATATACTCATTTATTATATGACTTCAGACAGAATATCCCAATGGGTAATAGGCACAAACAGGAGATCCCTTATGAATATCAGGGGTTTTATCTATGTTCTCCTATGAGCATGAAAAAAAGAAGAAAAAAAACCAAACAAACCTTTTTTTTTTTTTTACTGTGAGGATGACTGAACACTGCAAGAGATTACCCAGGGAGGTTTTGGAGTCTCCATCCTTGGAAACATTTTAAACATTTCACGATGCAGTCCAGGATAATTGGCTCTAGGTGGCCCTGCTTCAACAGGGGGGTTATATCATTTGACCTCCAGAGACTTTCTGTCCCCAACCATCAGGTGATTCTGTGATTCTGTGAATGCCACAGTGTGTCTTTGTGCTATGTTGGACTTGGCCAGGAGGAGCAGAGGCCATACATGGTGTAGGCCTCTGTCACCATGGTCACCTGGCTCCATCTCCAGAGAGGTTGTGGCACACGCTTCACAGTCACTGGGGAAGCAACAGTGCAACAAGGTGACAAACACATCTAGGCTCCATTTTCCTCTGCCTCTCTGGGACTGTTTTCCCTCCTTAGGAAAGCCATTCGTATCTGCTTTTAAAGTCTCTACTTGGGGAAAAATTCATCTATTTATTCTAACAAAGAGGACCTGAAAATACATGGTGTGCATGTATGCTTAGGTCAGAAGTGCACCTGCCTCAGATGATAATTATTCTGTATTTTTAGCATCAGGGTGGACAAATTTTTCTATTTTCTCCATTGAACATTAAAAAGAAAAAAAATCCTTCCTGTTACACACCCAGTACTCACAAGGATTGTTATTCCAAAGGCACTGTCCACTTTGTTAAAACATGCACAAAGGTTGCTTTCAAGCAGACGGATAAACACAGCCTGGCTTTATTTTAGGCCTTTCATTTCTTTACTAATGTGACATTTCAGCTTGGTTGGAGTGACTGCTAAATTTTACAGTCCCTAATTCTTCAGTTCAAATGCTGAAATTCTAATTCTAATCTATTATGCTCACTTTAACATTCAGAAATAGGCACTAGGTATATTCAGAATTGCACTATTGTTTATTTTTATTTTGCTATTAAACTTTCAGTTTTAGTGAACACAATTTACAAGAAAATCTCTCATTTACTTATGTAAAACAAGCTTAAGTAAATGCTTTTATACTTCTTTCATGTTTTCTTTTTCTGATTAAGATAAAGTAGTGATAAAAATTAATTAAGAATTAAATGATTTCTCACAGAACCCTTTTTTCCAGACAGTAGAAGCTTCCAGAGATTTAAGATGAAGGGATTCTACCTCATTAGACAGCTCAGTCTTGCCAATCTGTTTACATGGATAACAAATGAAATGCAAGAATTAAGATGGCTTCAGAATTCAAGTGAAACAGCTCTGCAAGATGCTACAGAAAGCAATGCAGCAGAGCTTCTGTTGCAATTTCTTGTGGGGGCCTGAATATATGTTGTATTGTGAGATCAGTGTGTGTCTAAGTTACTCCAAACGAGCTGCAGCTGCAGGGTCCTTAGTTGGGCAACAGCTGTGGCTCGTGAGGGTAACTGAGATAAATAGGGGTGGGTCGAGAGCCCAGGAGGAGCCCCTGAGAAGATAGAAGAAGAGCCCCAGCAGAGAGGGAAGAACAACGCTGCAGCCAAAGAGAGAGAGAGAGAAGGTATGGAATCCCCCGGACAGCCGAGAGCTGTGACAGCCTGAGAGCTGGGACTTTGGAATATCAGCCTGAGAGCTGGGACTTTACGTGTATGGCAGCCAGAGAGCTGGGACTATAGAAGGGACAGCCTGAGAGCTGGGACTGTGTGTATATTATAATTGTTAAAAGAAAAGGGGGAAATGTGGGGGCCTGAATATATGTTGTATTGTGAGATCAGTGTGTGTCTAAGTTACTCCAAACGAGCTGCAGCTGCAGGGTCCTTAGTTGGGCAACAGCTGTGGCTCGTGAGGGTAACTGAGATAAATAGGGGTGGGTCGAGAGCCCAGGAGGAGCCCCTGAGAAGATAGAAGAAGAGCCCCAGCAGAGAGGGAAGAACAACGCTGCAGCCAAAGAGAGAGAGAGAGAAGGTATGGAATCCCCCGGACAGCCGAGAGCTGTGACAGCCTGAGAGCTGGGACTTTACAACAATTTCTATTTAGTAAGATATGATAAATCCATTTGCCTGATCATGAATCTCAAGCTCTCCAGTCTGGTGGTAGAGATTTGTTCCACTTAACCAGCTGTAGCAAGTGTGACCTTGACTGGACTGAGGTACTCTACAATGGCTGTGAGACAGTGCAGAATATCCACACTGCTTGTGCCATTTTTTTGCCCAGCACAGGCAGACCAGGAGTCTGGAATTCTCTACTATTCTGTCTACAGGTTTAGATATTAGAAGAGTTATATCACTTTCCTCTTCCTCTCTGTGTGCTGGCCTGTCCTCCATTTCTCATCAGCACTCTTTATGAGCTGTGTTCAGTAACACTCCCAGATGGTTTTTAAAAACATGCTGGTTTAACATTTCTTTAAAAAAAACAACAGATTCCCATCAGACATAATTTTACAGTCTTATACAAATGTTGAATTCCCCTCATTATTCCTATTGACCTTGGCTTTACTTAAATCCTGTGGTTGTGCTTTAGTGCTTCTGCATAATATAAGATCATTTCCCTTTAGTAAGATTTACACTGTAGTGCTTTAAAAATGACTAAGTATCTCCTTGTTCTTGCAAGAAAGCCAATAAGGTGTCTTTTACCTGATTGTCCATTTTTATTCGTTTCCAATTTAAACAGTCCTATGATTATTTGCTCTTTGGTGTAGTGCTTTGCATAGTCCATGAAGATAATTTCCAGATTAGAGCAGAGTCAGGCAAGAGATGAGGAAAATGGACATAGGAAAGTCAAGTATGGAGAAGCTGAGTATAGGAAGATCTATGAATGACCACTGAAATTCTATCTCAGTATGTTCTTTTGACATAAAATTTTTTTCTGGGTGTCAATGTATGCATGTTCCCCAATGTGAGTGGCAGATAGCCTTTGGTGAGTGGGACAAATAAGAAGAACAAAGAAAATTGGAGATAATTCAATATTTTGAAAACAAAAAGAGAGGTGAGGAAGATCTGTTGGCCTGCCTGATGCAGTGGGATCTAAGGATCTGATTACCAGTTGCAAAGGAACTCCAGACAAATAAAGGTGGGAACAGACCAACACTGTGTGTTGTTTTGTTCATCAGAAGTGAGCATGAAGCTTAGGCAGAAGTGTGGCTTGTCACCTTGTCTTTCTGGCTGACCACAATGCTGTTGGCATGTTATGAATGATGGCTTCACACTTAACTTTTCTCTTGATTTTTGAGGTTGGGTTGGGGTTTTTTTCTTCTCATTTTCTTGGGGTGCTAGGCACAACTGCATTCAGGCAAAGTGCACTTACATCAGCATCTCCGCAAGTACAGGATGATCATGGAATTTTCCATTTTGTTAGAAAGTGTGTATTTGTCAAAAGCAACCCATTTCAGTGAGTGTTTGCATGCCAGATTTCTAGGGAAGAATTTTGCAGTGTCTCCCTAGAATTTCCAGTGAAAACAGGCGGCTCAGTTTCCATAACTGTTTGTAAAGGCACATACACTTGGGGTGTGAGAGATCTGCAGTCAACTCTTTGGCTCCCAGAAAGATATCACTGCTGGTATAAAGCAAAATAGGAGAGACTGAGAGAGTGCTAACTAAAGAAAGAAAAGAATGTGGTGTGAAGGCACTTACAATGGAAAGAACAATCTTCAAGTCCATGAATTGAATACAAAATACAGACCTCCCTCAAGTCTGACACAATTTGTGCGTATTTCTTAAAGCTCCAAGGTGTTGAATTATGGTAATCAATTTCAGTAAAGAACATTGAAAAAAAGTCAATATGCCCTATAATTCTGGATTAACTGACCTCCATGAACTAGCATGCAAAATAACGTCTCATCTATGCAATGTAATGATATTAACATGTCTCTGTGTAGCTGAACCTTCCCCAACATTCCTTGATGGTGCTCACCATACACTACCACTTTGGGATCTTGTATCTTTTATCCAAGAACAGAACCCAAATGAGGAACAAAACAGATTACTGTTGAAATTATTCCTGCCTAAGAAGGCAAGACTTCAGAAAAAGCATATGCTGAGACCCAAAAGATGCATTTGTGATAACAAAGCTTTTATGTCAACCTTGATGTTAGTAACATCGTCTTTTTACTTAGGAAGTCCTTAAACTCTTTCACTAAAAACTGGCTTAAACTTAATTGAACTTAAAAGCATAGCTCCCAAGCAATAGTGATGTTCATTTTGCTTTTATTGAGATGCCCTCAAAAAATGTAACATGGCCTAATTTATTGTGCCCATCTCAGTCTGAGCTGTTTGTGTCTGCATGTTTCTCATCTCCTTCCAAGATAAAATCCAGTCAGCTCTTCCAGCAACTAAACCATCTAGAGGCCATGATGCTGTCTTTCATGTTTTTACTGTTGGACTCAGCTCCCAGTGAGGTACTGGCTACTGTTGTCAAAGCACCACAGGTCTGCAAATAGACCCAAACTTGTTGCAGAGCTATTTATTTCAATAGCAAACCAGAAGTCTATTAAATTTTCCTCACAAGCAAATGATAATCCATCTACTTATTATCATAAATTTTTCCTTTAACATGAAGGGTTACACAATATGTTCACTGCATCATGTTTTCCATTCCATCATCTCATTAAAATATCTACACCTGAATGCTTGGAGAAGCAAGTGGGTCCTGCAGCCAATCATTAGTCTGAAGCTAGGCATCAAAATTTCTTTTCCAAGAAGATTAAAAAAAATGGCTTGAAGTCTTTTGCAATTTCTTGCTTTCACTCATTTGTCTTGTTCTCCCTTTGCCACTTCTGGTTATCTCATCTACTTTGGGTCTTTGAAACAACAGAATTGCTACAGCAAGAAGGAAACCAAAAATACCATTTTCCAAGAGGCTGTCAGCTCTGTGACTCCTGTGCACCTGGAAAAACCAAGCTATCAGCATACTTCTTTGTCCTCTTGATAGTCAAAAATGGTGAGCATAGTATATACAGACTATGCCAGTCACTCTTGCACGAAGGCCTGATGACAAAGTCATGGTTTGGGCCATTCTGCAAAACAAATCTCCTTTCTGCCAGGAAGAAAAAATATATTTATGTCTTGATCTCATATAATGCCCAAATCTTATCTTTGAAATTATACAGAAAGTGCATCTCTCTGGGAACACTTGGATCACACTGGAATTAAGAGTTGTTTCTGGCACCAGACCACAATTTCTCCCACTCTGTGGCTCCCATCAGCAATTAATCTCTAATTCAAACTTGATCAATTTAAACGGTATTTCAGAAATATAATGGAGATTAACACTGGTTTTCCTACTGACACATCAAACTCACCTATTACTAAGAATCATTTTGCAAGACTGAATGGTATTCCTCGAAACTGCATCCCCCAATCATGGCTAAATGCCCTCTTTCATTGTATGTCCTGAAGTACAACCCCCTTGTCTCACTTGGGAAGGTGTTTGGAGCATGTCCTGGCCCCATACAGACATGGTCTCTGGCAGTGATGGCCTCTAAGCCATGTCCCAACCTCAGCTGGGCAACTGGCCCTGACTGTCCCCATTCTGGGGACACAACCAGCACTGGGAACAACCATTTACTGGTGTCCAAGCTCTGTGGATTTCCCAAGCAGCCTGAGGGCGCTCTGTATTTTTGGTGCCTTGGCTAGATTACAGAAGGCCTTGTGCCTTCCCCTACACATCTCCATTCACCTCTCCCACTCACACACCACTGTGTCTTCCTCCCTGGCTAGGGATGTCCCTGTCGTGTCAGTCCTCAAGCTCCCCACATCTCACCACCCCCACATCTTTCACTTCTCCCTCACACATTAGTTGATAACCAAATCATTAGGCTCCACAATCTGGATAAACAAATCTGAGTTTGTGGTAATAGTGGTGAATCAGGGGAACTAACACAGGTTTCCCCCCTAGTTATATCTTTCCATGATATTTATCTCCCAGCTGCCTCCTCTCTCCTGCTGTCTCTTTCCCTGCACCAGAGAGAAGGATGCCCTCTGCACCACCACTGCAGACCCTGCTCAGCCCTGCAGACTCTCCAGGAACCAGCATGAGGATGAGTGTCCAAGCACCACCAAAGCAAACAGCCTTTTCAGCATTCATTTCTCAACTGATCCACCACAGCCCCAGGTGCTCAGTGAGCAGCCTGCTGGGTGGGGCTGCCACAGACCAGGGCTGCTGCTTGGCCTTGCTCATGTCAGCTCTGCCCCAGTGCAGCAGTCCCTGTCCCAGCAGGGCCGTCTCAGGGGTGTGACTGCGTGTGTGAACATGTGATCTGGGTGAGCACGGGCACAGCCTGAATGGACATTTGGCCTGGGCAGCCAAAATCATCCCTTTCTGCTGAGCAGTGGCTATGGAAGCACTGGAGTTTGTGAAAAGTTCACCTCTGCAATTTTGCAGGCTGAAATTCAAATGTTGCCCCTATCCACAGTTGTGAAAGCTCTCTCTTGTTTCCTGTGCTTTACAAGGGACTGAACAATTGCTATCTGGGTCAAAATTTAATCCCAGTGTTGCAATGATGGACCATAACAACCTGAAGGTGTTGTGGACTTGTTTTTTCTGTAGCAAGATGGACAGAGAACAGTGATTTTTCCTGGGGGTTCTCAAAGGAAAATTAGATTTTGTTAAAGATCCCATAGAGTATGATTACCTCTTTCTCATTTTATTGCCCCACTCTGCAATGACAAAATACATGAAATCCAACCACATGTCTAGTCATATAACAGCAATTAAAAGCACATTACAAATAATATATTATTCACCACAGTGCAATATCATTTATAATACAATTTTAATAATCCCAGAAAAAAATGAAATTTTGCAGCCTATGAGATTTTCCTAACTTGTGTGTAACAGCCATTGGATTATTTTTCATCCAGCCTTCTCTCCATGAGGCTGACACAAAACAATATTAAATTAATTCTGGGAGAAAGCTGGACTTAAGAGTATGTGTAAACTGAGTACAATAAACTAAAGAAAAGTAAATTTAGAATAAAAATAATATTAAAATAATAAGGAGGCTTGACTGTAAATCAGAGATTTAGTAAATTTTGTATATTCAAATGTCTGCCCTAGCCCAAGAAAATTAAAATCTGAAAGTGGTGGAAAGTGTTCATTTTTTTGCCATCTGGCAAGTCTGGGATCCAAAGACAATTCTAGACTTTATTAAAGTCAATGGTCTGGCTGGATCATCGTCCAGGTACAACAGAACAGCCTGGGCAAAAAACACCAGAAATGAATCAAACCAGTTACTGATCCATAAATAAATAAAAATCCATGAGCTATTGGAGAAATGCTTTAGAAATTAAAATCTCTGAAATGCTTCATGTTTTCTTTGAACCAAGAAGTAAATTGAGACAACTCACTAATTGACAAGTCTATCCTGCTCATTTCCCATGCTGGAAAAAAAATCATGAATAGGCACAATTTCATGGCTATGGGCCCATGACTACATTTCAGCAATGTCATACATGACCTGCTGGTTGCAAAGGCCTGTACAAACTGGCTTTGAAAGTTAGGAAAGGCATGGCAGAGAACAATGGTTCCATGAGATGGACAGACAGCACAAGCATGTTTGAGTGGATTTAATGCCCAGCTCCATGCATTGTCAGCTCAGCTGTGGGCACCATTAGAAATTTGGCTGATGATAGCAAAGTGGGAGGTGTTATGGAGTCACTTCAGAGACAAGATGCCTTGCAGGGTATAGATACATTGGAGCTTTGAGCTATGGTTAATGGGATAAAATTTAAGTATTGGACTCCGCACTTAGGATGAAGTAATGCCAAGCACAAGAATAAATTGGGAGAGGAGTGCCTTCCTCAGGAAAGGAAGTGAAGAGGGAAGTGATAATTTTTTCTCCCTAGTATCCATTGATAGAACATGTGGAAATAGTTCAAAGCTGCAGGGGATATTTAGACTGGACATTAGAAAATACTTCTTTAGTGAGAGGTGTTTAAGCACTGAAATAGGCTTCCTTGAGAGATGGTCAATGTCCCAAGCCTCTGAGTGTTTAAGAAGCATTTTGACAATGTCCTCAATAATAGGCTTTAACTTGGTCAGTGCTGAATTCTTCAGGCAGTTGGACTAAACTATTCCCTTCCAACTGTGCTACAGTATTGAAATCTATTCTATTCTATTCTATTCTATTCTATTCTATTCACTCTTTTCTATTCCATTCTATTCTACAGAGTCTGGTGAACTGGTGGGATGGATGAACCTGCTGTGTGCTCTACCAGCAGTGTGCAACTCCTCAGCTTGGACATTATCTGGATACAGTGATTAAATATTAAACATGAAGGTGCTGCAAATATTTTCCCTCTCTCCTTGCCAATCCAGCTTCTGCCACCCAGCCCTCCGGTTATCATACAATGACGTTGGGGGACGGCCCCTGGTGTAAACTGTGAGACAGGCTGTCATGGCAATCAGCTGAAAGCCAAGTGCTTGGTGTAAAGGGGAAAACCTGAAAGACAGACAGGGGAAAAATAACAGCAAAAGGGAAGACACCTCAATGGAAAGTTGAAATATAGCTGCCCATTGTTGAAGATGGATCAATAGTCACTATAACCTCTAAAAACATCTCAACGTGTTTCTTCAGGCTACAGCTGGATTGAGCAAAGCTCTCAGCATCTGCATGAGTGATGCAGCTGGAGCAAGGCCATGTGCAGGGCCACATGGGTGCCAAGCTGGGATGAACCAGTAGGGGAAGGTGGGGTGACATTTCTGGCTGTCTGGCATGAAGGCGCCATTTCATTCTTTGCACCACGGCCCATGCCAACCATGCTGCAAGGCTACCCAGAAAATTATGTTTTGAAGCAAGAACAGAGCCTGCTTAATCCTTGTTAACGCAAAGCCTCTGTTAAAAATGATGTGCACATTTTTAAGAGTTTGTTTCAAGCTGGCTAAACCATGAAAAGGGGACATTCTTTATTACCATTTCTCTTTAAGTGGATTAATTTCCATTCCTCCTGAAGTGAGCCTTAGGGAGTGAGGAATAATCACTTCCTAAGAGCTAATGGAGAAGGCGTCGCCTATATAACACCACCAAAAATATTCAGTTACTCTTTCCCCACAAAGCCACTGAGTAATTTTAAAAAAATAAAACATCAGATCACAGGGCAGTTTGCTTCTCTGTAATTTAGAAACATAAAAGGGAACTGATGCTGTAATTACAGGTTGAAAACCCAAAAGCCTCATTTTTTAAAGTTGTTTCAGTGAATTTTTTTTAAATTGGCATTAGCTCCTCCAAAGCAGGGACAAAAACTCCAGTCAAGGGCATTGTTAAAATTTGAATTGACTTAGGAAAGGTGCTGGAGGGGACCCTGGCAGATCAGAGGAGCTTAGTGTGCCACAAGGCAGAGCTCCAAGCGAAGGCTAGGATTTGCTACAGAAAGAATAAAGTGCAGAAGAGGAGATTTGCCATGTTGATGGTATTTTCCATCATACCAGATAAGTATTCTCAGTTCACAGATCAGACACTTGAGGCACAGAAATAATAAGATTGATTTAAAAAATGCTGCTGAAGAGAAAAAAAAAAAAAAAAAAGCTACCCTAACACACCTTCTGTGTTTTTCTTAAACCTACTAATCCTTTGGGTTCTGAGGTAGCTAGTGCATATACAGTCTAGTTAGCTATGTATGTGTATTATAGTTATATATGTGTGCATACATAGAACAGCTCAAAATTAGCTAATTCTAGTATTCTAGTAATCTTAGTATTCTCAAAATTAGCTAATTTAAGCTCAAATGCTGCAGGACCATCACAGCCTTTTGAGAGATCTGTTGCTATATCTTCAAACAAACGAAATCAAACCTAGAAGGAAAGACATATTTGCAGTGAATATTTTCAGGGAAGCAACATAATTTGGTTGGACAACATAACTTCAAGATTATTGTGTCTTTTCCAGTGAAGTTCCCTGTTCTGAGGTAAGAGAAACCCACCTCCTGTAACTCTGTGCCCTTTCTCAGTAATTCAAGCTGATGTTGTTGATAATTTTCTGTTAGAAGGTCAAAAGAGATGGTCTCCTCCCTCGCCTCAGGAACACACTGTCTCTTGCTTATGCCAGAACACTTTTTTAGGCAAGGCTTCTGACTTTCTCATTTCCTTTCCTGTTTTGTTTTGCAGGGATTTTAAGGTCTTGGCTTCCAAGTTCTCTTTTGCCTTTGTTTATTGCCATTTAGATTTTAGTTGTTTTTGTTAAGATGCTTCAGGCGTGGATGCCCATAAATTAAAATGCATTATTATTATAATAAAGCTGCGTCACTGCTGAAAGCCAGAAGCCAACATTGACCTCTAAACAGAGGGCTAAGTGAGAACTTGGATGGTATTGACCTGTACAACAGGCAACACAGCAGAAAGTATCTAATCTGGGAGGTGGAAAATATGGAGAGGAAATGTACAAAGGGATGTTCATATAAGCTTCTGGTGACCTGTAAAGTTAATCTTTGAAAACTGGGATGACCATGAAAACCTTTAAAACTTTCATAGGAAACTGAGATGAATTATATGCTTATAAAACTGTGGTTGTTCTAAACTGTTGGGATTAAATGCTAAAACAGGCAGCATACTTAGACTCCCATCTTAAATGAGCCAACCAACTTGAGACAGCAGCGACTGTGCACTACCACAATTACAGGGAGAGATTGCTTATTGCAGCAGCCATCTATGAAATGAAGAGTTCAATGATCAAATAAAACCGCCTGCTCTATTTTTCAAGCTTCTCTTTGAATATTCAAATAAGAAGTTTTCACTTCAATGTTTAAAAAAAAAAATACCCCAGGTAGTTGTTCTTGTCGTTTCACTGCTGTGTTTAACCCAACTCATGGACAAACATTCAAAAACTTAGCAGTTCTCTATATTAGTGTGAAAACACTAGGTAGGAACCATCCTGCACAAGAAGGGGCCCTGGAAATTGTGTTATAACTTTACAACATAAAAAGTAATTCTTACATGCTGAAGTTGTCCATGAAGTAAAGGAAATGCCTCAGAAGACTTTCAGAACAATATTCTTCCTTCTAATGCAGATGTGCAAGGAAACCTCCATACAAAGAGTCTTCAATAACTTGCCTTTCTCCATTTATTATACAGGGAATGTTGTTCCCTAATATGTATTAGATTCCAAAGTTTAGCTACTAGTTAGTTGCCTAAGTTAGGTGACCTGGATTCAACTTATGAATGTTTTTCATGTACACTTTTATTCTGGGGTGCCTCCCGTATGGAGACCTAAAGGCATTTCTATACATAAAGATGCACCACATTACTATGAAGAAAGCAAGTATTTCTATTTCCCCACAAGAAAATTGACCCCAAGAAAAGGGACAAAATTACTTAGGTTAGATATGCAATGCATACTTACAAACTCAAGTATAATCTTGTCCTTTAATTTTCAGGACTGAAAAGGAATAAAGTCCAAACCTGTAGTCAAATGCTGTCTGAAAAAGACTTAAAATGGAACAAATAATCTCCCAAGCTCACAGAAAATTTACTGAGAAAATACCTCCCAAAGTCTAAATTCTAGAACCCACAATCTCTCATGTTAATGTGTCTTTTTAATTTGTAGCTTATTAGTCCTGTTCATGTTCCTCTATTTTAAGTAAAAATCCATGAACTACCAGTAATTTAGGCCATCTGGTTGCCCTTAGGTCTGAAATGTTTTCTTACCATTTCTTGGCAGGTTTGACTTTTTAGCCTTTTCCAATTGAAACATTATGGGTCCTGGTTTTTGTTTGGTTTTGTTTTGTTTGTAAAATATCTGCTGATCTAACAAATAGAAAAGCTTAAGAAAATGTTCCTTGGAAAGAAATTCTAAAAGTCATGTAATTGCCATAGGTTTTCTCCTTGATATAAATAACATTTCTTTTAGCTAATAGGAATCAATACAGCAGATATTAGAGGCTGATCTAAAACCATATGACAATGACACTTGAATTCCTGTTACTTTATGGAAAGTCTTACTTTAGGTTTTGCTAACCAGGAAGCAGGCAGCACTACAGACTTTTTTAAATGCCATGGTTGTTAAATTTCTGCATTAAGTTCCCTTTCTTCCTATTTTTAGCTGTGAAAAGGTACTCTGGCTTTTATGCATACATGGATGCCTTGCATTGCTATCCAGAGAGTATGACAGTAAACATCTCTTTCTGCTGAGAAGGGAGCATCAATCCTTCACTTCAGGTTTTAAATATAAAAGCAACTGTGTGGTATTATTAAAAAATATATTAAAGCCAACTGAAAAGATAGCAGTAGCTTCCTCAAGGGAAATGAGCATCATGGCTGATTTTACTGCTGCTCCTTCTGCTAAATGCAGCTCTCAGCTGTTCCCCTCTAGGCTTCTGTCAGAACCTGGCCACAAGTGCAACTCGAAGGGCCTGTCCTGGTTACTATAAACACTAACACAAGATTGCTTGCTATCTCACTCCCTCCCTCACTGCACAGGAATCTGAAATGTGCAGTAGATTCTGCACTTTAACAACTCTTCCTGTCTGGACCACTGCTGTGAGTGGGTCCTACTAGAAATTGGAAGTCCTAGATCTCTCTGATCATGGCTCTGATCTGGTTAAACACACACAAAATTCATTAAGGTTCAACTTTTTGTAAATATTTTGGGGCGAGATAATTTGGACCATATTAACTGAATCATCTGCCATGGTATTTTCCCCTTCTACTGAACTACAATTCAGTTATTCATACATATTAATTAATAATCCTTCAAGAGCCAAAGCATTAGTACATCATTTATTCCTTGCTGCCAGGAAAATTATACAAGAGACTTTGTATTCATTGCTCTGTTGCCAGTAGAACTTTATGAAAAAACAGAAAATCAGGGAGAGACAGACTGCCCGTTCTGTAAGAGCATTGAAGGCATACATCAGACTTTGCTTATCGTGTCCTTTAACAAAAATACACAGCCTTGATGGTCAAATGGGAGGCTTCAACAAACAAAGCTCATAAAAACTGCCAATTCATTTGGGAAAAAACCAAGTCCTTCCCAGGGCATTTTTCTTTCTTATCTGATATTGGAACTTTTTAACAGGCTCCTTTAACCACAAGCCTCATTAATGAGGACTACTCAGCAATGGCTGCATCACAGCTTTGAGATAAAGTCTCCAGCTGTGATTTAAGGAGGGCAAATACATCCCTCCTGCAAAGATAATCAAAGTGAAGCTTTCCCAGCAGTCTCTGTTCCAGTCTGATGGAGAGGACATAACTCAGTGCCTATGACACTGCTCCTCTGCTGCAGCCACTTGTGTGACGCAGCAGCTGAGCTGAGCGTGCAGCATGCAGGGTGGTCAGGCTTGCCTTCTCAAACAGGCCATGGAGATGACATTTAGGTCAGTTCCTTTAATTGTTCGCATCTAAACATTCTCCAAGAGTGGTTGGCTGTTTTCTTACATCAGTCTAAAGGACCTGTTTATTTTTTGTACATTTCTTCTCGCCATGTGTCACTGAAAAATTAATCAAATGGAAAACTTGCATAAACATTTATTAAAATGTTCATTCTCATTCAGCAAAGCTATCTATTTATCAAATTAGTCTGTTTTCTCATGTGAAATGATCTTATCTGTCCACATGAGAAGCTCTAAGAGATAATGAAACAAAATTAATGTAGAGGTTGATGAATTCATGATATAAAATTCTTGCCTGTAAGTGAAGAATGGCTCATCTCCATCCTAGGATGTTTATTTCTCCCTCTGTCCCCAGATAAGGGACAAAGATAGTATTTGTTTTGAGAAGGTTTTGCATCTATGTCCAAGTGACGACTTGACTATATAAATATAAGGGTCAGTCCTCAAGAAAACAGTTTCTCCTACAAGACTGTGTACTATTTGGAAAGCACCCAAGTAAGATCTTCTTAAAACTGTCTATTTTCTGGTGGTTTTGTCCTCAAACAAAACAGATGTGCTCAGGTTTTGCTGCCCTCCTCCACTGCAGGCACAAGTACTGTGGTAGGGAAAAAAAAATCTGGTAACCAAGCCTTTGATATAGAAAAACCACATTGAGTTGAGTCATAAACTGTGGACACAAGACAACTAATTATGGGTTGTGTTAGGCATGAGGAACAGGTTAACTGCTACATAATTACAATTGAGATGGCTGTAGACACAGTCAAGGAAACCCAGTTAATAGAAAGAAGTAAATGAAAATGCATTGGTACCAAAGAAGGAAAGCAAGTCCTGTCTGTTTTGTGTAACTTCTTCAGTGATTTCAGATGTTCTCAATGTTTTATTGCTGCTTAAACATTATACTTATGAAGCCTAAACAGAGGTTTATATTTCACCTTCTGCTTTTTTTCATGTGAATGGCAGGGAAGGATTTAGCAAAGATTTTTTAATAAGTGTCCAGCACTGCCAGTTGAGTGAAACTCCAGAGATGAGTGACACAATACAAACTGGGAATCTGTGAAATGGAAACTCCTGTGAAACAGATCACCAAGTGGTGAAAAGGAGATGGGTGGTCATACCAAAAGTGTTGGCAGTCAAAAGGCTGTGGGTAAAGGAGGGGCACAGGGAGAAGGATGAGCTGCAGGATGCCATGGACAGCAGAGCTTGTGGCTGCCCTGGGCCTTCCTGCCCCAGCAGCCCTGCCAGAGCTAGGGCAGAGCTGTCTGCTCCGAGGCCACCCCTTGTAGAGAAAAACCTTCTTCTGACAACATCAAAGGAGTGAGGAAAGTGAGGTGAGCATCCAGACAGGCTGCCTCCCCGAGGTTTCCCTGAAGACCTGACTCAGAGTAGTCTGAAGGTTTCCCCATTTCCTCCTAGCTTGGTGGAAACTTTTATCCTGGTTCCTTGAACTCGTCCTCTGAAAGTACACACCATTTCTGAGTATTCACCTATATATAGCCTCCTTCTGCAATGACACCTCACCATCACAGGCTGTTTCCTGTTGACCAGCTAAATGTGGCATTGAAGTCTGAGGCTGAGGGGTCTCTACCTGAGTGAGCAGGCAGACAGCCAAATGGACACCCAGTGTGCTTGACCTTTCTGTGGTGTCACAACTTGCGCAGTGGAGCTGCAATCAAGCACTGTGGCTCTCTGGGTTTCTCTGTTTGCCACAACGTTTACACTTCTGGTACCACTGTGGGGATGCCGTGGGCAAGCCTGGGTGGCATCGTGCATGACAGCAGCACAGGGTATCCCTCTGCCACACCAGGCATTTCCTTCCAGCTCTGTGGCTGGGAATGTACTCTTGTGCAAGAGACCCAGGTGTGATCCTGATCTTTCAGGCACTTGTCCCAGTTTTTGATCGGCAGCTGTAAAGACAAGGTTAATGTCACCCTGTCCTTGAGCTTTTCCATAAATTTTTTGGCATTTTCTGGGTCCTACATATACAGAAGAAGGTTTTTCTGTTTGAAGTACATTGACAGCAATGTATTTACACAAGTTAATCATGTGGGAAATTTCCAATGTGTACAAATTATTTAGCATCTCACAAACCCCCATAGTTTTTATTACTGAAAACAACTTAGTCATCTGCAGACTTTAATTAGCTGGCTGCCTGCCTCCTCCTGCAGGTCATCTATGCCTGAGATACCCCCAGTCCCAGAAACAATACCTGGCTTTATACCATGATTCACTTCTTTTCTAAGCCAAGGAACAGGCTTCCACTGTTTAACCATTTCCAAGGTTAACCATTTGCCAAGGGTTTCTTGCCCTAAGGTTACTTATACTACAGCCATTTGCACTGTGAATATTTGGAGTGTCTGTTAAAAAATTGTGAGGGGTCTCTTTTGAACACTAAAGTAAATTGTATTTTCCAGATCAACTTTTCTGCAACTTGCCTTCAGGCTGTACTATTCCAGTTACTGACAAACTGCTGGTTTTCCCCTCACCAAATCTGTGATTTAGAAAGACAGAAGCACTTCTGATTCCCCTCCACATGAAGAAATGTCTTGTTTCAAGAAGTGAGGAGTGAGTTATGAGCCTGTGGAGTTTTGCAGCCACTGTGTATTAGAAATAACAACTAATTACAAAACTGCAAAGCGAAACATAATTACTAAGGAAGAGTATTTAAATGTCACCATAGTTTATTTTGACAGATGAGCCTGTCTTGAAAATAAGGGATTTCCCAGAAAAGAAATAAAGATTCTCAGGTTATTTTTTGATCTAAAGGCAATTTCTATACTTTTCTTTTCATCACCTCCTTTAAAAGGAACCATGATGCAGTGAGGCCCAGGGTTAAGGGTGGAATGAACATTAAAGGTTCTTGTCACTCCAACAAGACACTGGAAACCTATGAATTTTTTTGCTGTTTTTCCTAGCTATAGTGTGATAGGATTGAAAGCAAATTTGGGCCCTGATGGATGACAACTGCAGCTCCAAGAGAAAAAAATAGAGGTGATTTCAGAAAGCCTTTCTATAACATCAAGCAAGGACTACATACACCAGGGTTCAGGGGTGCACTTCCAAGTATTCTGACTAAGAGAAAAAGAAAAAGGTAAAAAAAAAGAAAACAAGAAAGCCATCACTGTGCAGTGCCTGGGAGATGTTAGTCACCCTGGCTACTTCTTGTACATGAAAGTGAAGGTACCAGCTTTGCTTTGGTGATGTCTGCAGTCATTTCTGTAGCTGAAGTATGTGCTTTCGCATGTGTCTATCTGATGCTGTCTGCGTAAATTATTAAAGTTTTTATGAAATGCAGGTGATCACTCCCAGCTGTGTGCTGTGCCCCTAACTTCAATGCTTTTCTGGGAAATGATCTTGAAATGACACTCAACCATAAACACACAGTATTTATTTAATTATTTTAGGGACCTGAAGTTGTTTATAGGCCGTTCCATGTCTTGGTTAAACTAGTATGTGTTGCAACACTAAAGTCATCTGATTGAAATATCCATCCTTAAACATCCACCAAAACAGAACTATCTGTCACTCCTAGATGCCACAGAGCAGGTCTCCCAAGACAGTTCACAGAAGTAAAGCTGGTAATTTCATATATGCTTCATAAATCCTCTCATATATCTTGCTCAAGTTAACAAGAATATTTCTGACACTCTCTAAGCATTGGCCTTCCTTCCTTCCGTCTCCCTTTCTTTTCTTTTTTAACTTTCAAGTTTCTCTCCTTTTACAGTCTTATTTTGGTTGCAGGCACCCATTTCCTTCATGTTCAATTTAGGTACGGGCCACTTTCCCAGAACTAAAATGAAGGCATGAGTCAGGAAAATGGCACGCAGAATGTGAGCACTGGTGAGGAGTAGACACTCTCCATGACTACAAGTGAAGCCTTTATTATCACCATGACAAGCCAATTCAGATTTACCTTAAAGGCAGCTTTATTTTGGCAGAGGAGAAAATAATCAGTCAGTTCTTAAATTGAGTTCAACTTTATAGACTAGCACAGTGAGTAAAAAAATTGTCTCTTCATTTGGGCCAGATATGGAATGACCATTCATCTGGGTAGTACATGTCTCTCATAGAGCCCTGTTTAATATTTAGGCCTCCTTCAGAACATCTGGAAATTTGTGGGATTGACTTCAGCACTGTTTTCAGCCTCGGCACAAATTAGGCCATTTTCCTTGCATGGGGCTACCTCACATGATATTCACCTCTGCTGCCTGGATGAGTTCATCACCCAGTCTCCAAAGCCAGAGCAGCTGAGAAGTGCGCACCCGTATTTCATCCTACTGCACAGAGAAGAGAACCTGGCATGCTTTAAAAGTACCATTGGTTCTGCATCCCACAAGTGTCCTCCTCTGGTGATTTGTTTTCTCTGTGGGATATTTTATTTTTCTTGCCATTAACCATATCAATGGACCCAACATGGGGTGGCCATTTCTGTGAAGTGCAGTAGTGGCAAATGGAATTTGGAATTATATCAATGAAACGAAACTGCAATTTCTAAGGAAGCTGAGAAGTGTGTGCATGCAAGTGCTCAGGGGCTGAACTACTTATTCATCCCATCATGGAGCAATATGTATCCCATTGAAATTCAATTACAAGGGGTGAGCATACATTTAAAAAAAAATAAAAGAAAACCTAATTCTTTTTCCAAACCCATTTGCTTATTTACTAAAACAAATGGGTAAAACTATCATCAGGAAAACACTGCTACATGACCATTGCCTGAAGTGTATTCTTACCACTGGATCATAATTCCCTTTCTTTCCATTCCTTAAAAGTTCATTCAGTTCTAACTTCTACAGTAATGTTTATCTAGGGTACCTAATTATATAGTGCAACCTGCATCTGGAGTGCTGGTTCAAGGTTATTATAGTTCTCCACAGACATAACAAAAATATTATTTTAAACTTATCCATTGAGGAAAAATGGCTGCCTTTTACCACTGATAGGAGCATATGAATGTAAAATAAAATCATTGGTACATAACAGTGTTGTCTATTCAGATTAATTTTCTCCATGACACTTGCTGTCACAGAAGTATCTCCTTTTCATTTCTGCTGCAGACATAAGATCTTTCAAACTAAACTTAAAATAAATAAATTAGATGTAAAAAATGATGGATTATAGTGATAGGCAAATAAGAAAGGTGAATTTTTTGGATGCTTGTCAGTACATATTCCTTGTTGGGTAGATTTGATAAGATTAATGAAATATGAATAACGGAGTAGAATAATAATTTGATAGTTTCTTAGTACTTAGTATCTGAAAAAGAACTTCTATTCCATCTATATCATACTGATTATATGCAGAGCACCATTACTTTTACTACAAAGAAGAAAAGTTTCTTTGGCAACAGTAGAAGGAAAGTGGGTAGATAAAACAAACTCTTTAATTCATATGTCCTTACTCATAGGTTTCCCGTCAAGCATGGTTTCTTCTTTATTTAGAATCAATACTAAGTAAGGAAAGGATAAATATATAAATCGCAAAACTCTTTCTGTGGGTGTATTGGTAGCCAAAGTAAATTGCCTGAGGTTTGGAGAGACCATGGGCTTGTTCTGTATTTGCTCTAAAATTCAGAAGTGATGAAGAAATATTTTGCTTCAATCCCTAGAATGAGGCCCACGAGCTCTGCTGGAGCACTGGCCATGTTTACAACATGCAGCACTCCCGACAGCAATGCTCACTCCCATAGCATCCATGGCCTCTGTGGAAAGGGTGAGGTCTCACACACAGCCAGAAATGGCAAGTCACGAGCCTTTGGCTGGAGCCCAGATATCATTTCTGCCATGCCAAGTATGTGCAAGGCAGGAACACTATAGGACCTTCTCCTAAGGGGTTTAGAGTGTGGAAGTCTCATCTTGCTACCTCAGGTGGCTATTCAAGTGCAAAGGTAAAAATAGTCCTTTAAAGCCAGCAATGTCTTTAGATAAGAAATGTGATTACAGTTCTTTTACTGACAGTGGACTGAATTAATTGCACTCATACCAGCCCCCCCACACCACCAAAAAAAAAATCACTGCTACCAGGCAAGTCACTTCTATTTTGCCCATGTCAGTGCCCTTATGTGAAATGGATGCAGTAAAAAGCCCAGGTGATGATGTGATAGAATTGTGAAAGTTCATATTTTTGGCATATCCTAAGAATTCCAGAAAAAAGTTAAGCAAGAAGTATAGAAACTCTTATTTTTTAAATAATGCTTTGGTTAGTTGTTCAGGTAAGGCAGTCTTCAGATAATGAAGTCAGTTGGAAGAAATCATAAGTTTATTAAAGGTATGATTTAATGCTACTTGAAAGCTCCTGGGACTTTATATGTGTGCCAATATTTTTTATTCCTCCTAATGATCAGAAAGAACTTTCACTTTTACTTGGGTAAAGATAGTAAGTATCAATATTAAAATAAGTTTGGGAACATGGGAATTGATACTTCAAGGTATTTGAAGTAAAGTACGTTTAAAAAATAAGGAAGTATGAAATACATGTGTATGGCTTAGCTACTCCTCCCTTTCTTTAAAATCAGGCATTTTTTACCATTTTACAATTTACCATTCAGGTAGGTAAGCCAGGTCAAGTCACTGCAGAAAACTCCTTCACCATTCATAAAAGGTTTTAACATGAGAGGTTAAATATCACTTCAAAACATCTGAGTGTAGCCAACTGACTGGTTGCTTAGCAAAAATTGTCAGAAATGGATCAGTATCCTAAAGAATTATTGCTTGAAATATGTTAATGTACTGTTTGATCAGTCTTCCTTCCTTCCTTCCTTCCTTCCTGCCTTCCTGCCTGCCTTCCTTCTTGCATTCTGAAAATGGTAGGAAAATCATCTGAGCACTTAGGATGACTCAGTCCCAAAGGAAATTAAATTGCTTTGAGGAATTTTCAAATTTTGGATAAAATTACCTGGATGCCAACCCACATGTTTAGATATGGGGCAGATGAAAATTACTGTCACAGGAGATGTTGAAGGTCAAATGACGAGACAATGCACTCCTTCTTCTTGTGTCCAGCAATGACAAAAACAGGAAGGAAGTGGTAACATAAAGGGGATTATCTGGGATTACAGGCTGCCAGCACTGGTTAAGTGTTTTGTTGCATATCTATCCATAACTAAAAACATAGTTCAATTTTCATAAAATTGGTCCTTATGCATGTACAAAACATTCAAATAAACGTATTTCTGGAATAATTTGGTTTCAGGGGAACTAACACTGAATTCACAGAATAATTTCTTTAGGAGAAAAAATGCTAGTATTAGAATGGAGATGACGTGAAAGCAGTATTAGGGGTAGCTGGGACAGAGAAGTGAGTGGTTCAGATCTTAGGTGACAAACATTCAACATTTTGATTGCAAGATTTTGGAAGAAGGTTGCAAAAAAATCTCAGCCAAGATATCTTATGGAGCAAATACAAGAAAAAAAGGTCATCATTCTAGAGTGGAAATTCTGAAAGATAGTGACATTTCCAATCTTGTTTTCATTGTTTATTTCAACCTTTAGAAATATTCTAAGTATTTACTCTCTACACTACAGCCCACTGTACACAGAATAGGGCAAATAGTAAGTATGACCATGTTTAGTCTAAAATAATACAGGGGTCTCTTTTTTGACGTTTAAGACCACCCCCCAACCCCTTAACAGCCCCATGGGTCATAAGAACACAAGAGAAAGAGAAAAGTAGGAAGAGTTTGCAGCAACAAGATTGGCAGGCAAAGGGAAGGTGGTGGCATGGACCTCTTCAAGCCTGGGACACAGTAAGTGGATTTCTTGGAGCTGATGAAGTGCCTTATTAGAAATGCCAGGAAAGGAAAGAAATGTTGCAGCCCAGACACAGAGTAGGACTAGTGGACACAGGCCAGACTGGAGCAGATAGGATGCAGGAGCTAGGAGATGAATTTGTGAGTGCGAAGTGATACATGAAAGAAAACATTTCAGGCTGTTAGTCAGAAAAAGGTGGGAGAATTTCACCCCCACCAAATAGATCATAGGAGAGCTTGTGGTGAGATCATTATTTACCTAGAGGGTGTGGTAGCACCTCAACCAAGCAGGGTGCTTTCAGCCTGGGCTACATCCACAGAAAGATTGCCACAAAGTCGAGTACTGAAAGCAGCCAAGCTGAGGCCAGACAGGTTCAAATTTGCTTAAATCCAGAGATACCCCGCATTTTTTCCAGACTTTCAACAAAGCTATTACAGAGGTGATTGTGAGAACTGGCAAACTGCTGCTAAGACATGAAACCCTTGCTGAGCCCAAGTGAAAGGAAAACAGCAATTAAATTTTTTAAAAGTCCTTTCTTCCACTCACAGTAGAGAAATCAGGGAAAGCTGAAGTAATCAATTCAATGCAGTACAATATCAAGAGTTCCTCTTAGTCTGAGAGAAAGCTCTACAATTTGTACACTGCATTGCCATCAGTATTTTTGAAATTACAAGGAAAATGGTTTTTCATATAAGATTTGCACATGAGATAAATGTTCACATGACATCAAAATATTCCCAACTACACTAGGAAGGCTAAAATTAATTGCTTATTGTCTGAGCTCACAGAGCTCTTCCAGGCCTTCCTGCCATGCCAGCAGACTGCAATAGATATGATTTTTTTTTTTTTGAGAGTTTCACTTTGGTGTCTGTCTGGCAGGTTTTAGAGTGCATTCCCTTATTGTCCTTTTCACGCCTACCATCAAAAGCTCCTGAAGACCATCACTGAATTCCAGCGAGAACAAAGGAAAAAGAAAAAAATGAAAGGGATGAAACACCAGCCTCTTGTTTTCTGTGTTTTTCTATTTCCAATAATATCAAAATATATGAGAATCATTTGTTCCAAAGAAGTAGTAATGTAAATGATTAATTTTGTTCTACTTCAAGCTAGGGGACAACGGGATTACTGTGGAAAATTTGTCCCAGTTCTTTGTTTTTTCTTGAGTTCCAGTAGCAAAAACTGAAAACATATTGGAATTTGTTTTTTTCAATTTCAAATGCTTGAGAAATTTTCACTCAGAAGACACAACTCAAACCATAAAGCATGTGGGTACACTGGCAACCTGTTTGGGTTTTAATGAGCATTGTGTATATTTTTACTGGGGAGAAAGAAGTTCCTGTGTTTTATTTCCAATATACCATGGCTTTAGTGGGATTCAAATGTGAAATGAAACCATAGTGTTAACCAAGAGGATACCAAGATGATAGTGTTCTTCAGTTGTTCCCAACACTAATACCCACTTGAAAGCAGTTAGGAGACCTTTTTTCCTTTTCGGGGGGTTTATTTTAGGATTTGAAATATGGTAGATAGCATAATTGGATTTTAAATATCTGATCCAAATTTATTTCAGGGGACTGAGTCAAAACAAATACAAATACAAGTTTGTGTAGTGCATCTAAAAACTGGCAGCACATGCATTTCAGGACCTCACCAATTACAGCACTTCACTTATTTCTGAAGTAGTTGGCTGCAGATTATTTCTATCTGAAACCGGGTCCCACACTTTCAGGCGTAGTTGCGGATTCATAAGTGTTTGTTCTATTATTCAATCATATTATAAAATGGACCACATTTTCCAATAGCTACTTCATGTTCCCTATTTAATTTTTAATTGCGGCATTTCTTCAAACATCAGTTCTCCCACAGGATTTTGGTTTTGGACCACTTTTGCAAGCCACTAAAAATTATGAATTCTTGAAGTTTGCAATCTGAGCTCTCTTTAAGTCCACATACCAAATTCTTATCCAAAACCATGTCAAAGAAGCCAGAACCAACCATACCACTTCCTAGGTCTGAGGTGGATAACAAATAGGTCTGAACCCTCCCAAAAAATAACATAGGTCCCCTGGCTGACTGCGTTTTTAACACACAGAGAGTTATCTCAATATCCAAAGAAGTATCTATTGTCTTACATCATGTAAAGATGAACCTTTTGTCAATGTATCTAGTTTTTACTCTTGTATTTTAAATAATCTGATTTCCTGTGATCTGATGGCATTATTTGTCCCTCAAATACAGAAAAAAAATTTTGCGATGACTGACAGGGTAGTTTTTGTCAGCTAAACCACCTTTTAATCTTTGTTTTAATTTCTGAATGTCCGAAACTACCCAGAGGCGTCTCCTCCCATACCCAAACACAGTCTTAAGGACCCTCCTCTGCCCTGTGCTGCAATCTCTAAGGCATCCTACGCTCCCTCAGAGAAGTATATGGGTCTTTCAAGAATTCACAGAAATACCTCAGGCTAGTAATTCAGTTTTCTGAGGAAAAAGCAGATCATTATTACAAAGTCCACATGTGAAGAGAACAATTAATTATCATTTTCTGGTGGAATAAGAAAAAAACTGCTGGTGAGAATGAGATTGCTGCCATACGACTTATGGTGGCTGGGATCCAAGCAATCACCACATCTCAAGCAGGTCAAAAAGTACAGGCACCTCAGCTACACCTTCCATCACCATTCTGTTTGTAGCTTCTTGATGCACCACCAAAAATATAAAATTTTATTTTTCTTCTTTGTTGTAAAACACTCTGAGTAGAATTATTTTTTTTCCCTAAAGTCTCCTGAAGTCTTTTCGTTCTGGCACCAAGGTAATGAGGTTGTCACTGGGTTGCATTTGAAATTGCCTCCAGGCTAAGATTCAAAGCCAGCCTCAGGTGCTGCTGGAGATGCAGCAGACAGATCACAGAGGCACAGAATAAACTAGGCCAGAAAAAAACCCTTCAGGATCAACAAGTCCAACCTATGACCTAACACCTCCTCATCAATTAAACCATGGCACTGAGTGCCATGTCCAGCCTTTTTTTAAACAGGTCAAGGGACAGTGACTGTACCACCTCCCCGGACAGATGACTCCAGTGCCCAATCAGTCTTTCACTGAAGAATTTTTTTCCTGATATAAGAAGCTGCAGCCTCTTCCAACTGCCACCAACCACTGTTGGTTCAAGGGTCCTGTAACCCACTGAGCAGCATGTGGAGGCAAGTAAGGAGCTCTGAGGTGGTGGCAGTGCTGCCCATCTCCAGTGTCTTTGAGCCTACTGTTCTGCACATTTCTGCCAGGTTCTTGCCATAATCCCTGCTGTGTCATGCATGGAGCCCACGCTTTGGTGATATCCCCTGCATCCAGGTTGGGGAGTACTTGTGAACACTTAAAGAAGAGAAATTGGGGAGATTTGCTGAAGCTCTAATATCCATCTAACCTGGTCCATATGGCAAAGCAAAAGCAAGCTCAGTTTTTGCTGAGCAAACTGAGTTTGCAGTTCATGTTTCCATACAGCACTTGAAACCCTTAGTCTGTATCTCCACTACTTTCCTATATTACAGTTACAGGCTTCTTAAATTTCCCTTCTGTCACACAGTTGCTCACAAAACTTGCCTCCCTACAGTACAAACCATTCCTGCCTCTTTCAGGCCAGGAATCCTCAGATCTTTCAGGAAGGTCAGTCAGAGCAAGATGAGACTGTGTGTTTTGCTTTCATGTCCAGTAAGAGGCCAGGTGCATTTCTTCCTACACTGTAACAAAGAATCTGGTATCTTTGCTAATGGAAAGGCCTGGGCTAAATCCCTTTTTTTCCCATTGAAAAATATCTCTTTTGGGATCTGTAGTCCACAAACAGCAGGTGAATAAATGTGTCTATAAGGCATGAATGAAACATCTCAGAATATTAAAAAAAATCTATGTCCATTAATCTCAGCAGCAAGAAAATCCATTTGCATGTCCTGCTCCCTCAGATAGGAATCTGTAGAGTCCCTTGGCTTGGGAGGGTCATGTGAAAAGTTTGTAAATGGAAGAAATACAAAGGAAAAGCAAGAAAACTGCTGAGTATAGAGAAACACAGTTAAGGGTGGACCTACACTCTGGTTCAGCAGTTAGTTCACAAGCTTTTAATACATAGCTCCATTCAAGCCTCAGCAGTCTTCACAATCTTCAGTATATTTATGACTCCTCATCAGGAGAGTATTACAGCAACCTCCTTTTGGGTGGCCAAAATGTTGATGATTGTTACAGGTTTGCATCTGGCAGAGAAAGTCCTGTGTGCCGTGACATGATCATAAAAATTGGTTCTGGACCGAGTTGCTCCTGGAGCGTCCAGGTATGCAGCTGGAATACGCTGAATGCTGTATTTCACCATGCTGCAAGAGCCAGCTACGCTTTCTCAAGGAGGAGTGCTGGCAAATGCTGCCAGCTCTTCTGGCTGCCTTCCCTATTCAATTCCTCCTACCTGGCATGAGTCGTGAGATCTCAGCCAAGGCTTAAGCCTCTCAAAGTGGTCTATCACTCATCATCCATGTCAGAAATGACAGTGATGTAGGAACTGAAAGTCATCAGTGAATTGGATACACCAAAGTCAACATCCCTTCATATTCTTTCATATAAATGTCTTCACACAAAAGCTAAGTCAGAAACAACGGGATATAAATTAATTGGGGAATAAAAATTATATAGGTCCCAGCTAATCTCCTCTCCCAAAAGAAAGACTGGAGCTGCAGACCATTATCACAGGTACTTTCCTAAGATTTCCTTATGTTTACAGATAGTCACATAGTAATTCTATGTGAGCTTCCAAACACAGGTACAATGCCACACACTATAATGGACAGTATAAACTAGTGCTTAGTAAGATTGTTCTACCATGGAGTGCACCAGACACAGCATCTGGGCTGCGTCCAGCTGGGCAAGGGAGGGATTGTCCTGCTTTGCTCCTCACTGGGGCAGCCTCACCTTGAGTCCTGGGCGCAGTTTTGGGCACCACATTATTAAAAAGACTTTAAAGTATTGGAGAGCATCCTGAGAAGGGCCACGAGGGTGGTGAAGGGTCTTGAGGGGAAGCCTTATCAGGGGCCGCTGCCATCACTTTGTTCAGCCTGGAGAAGAGGAGACTGAGGAGAGACCTCATTGTCTTCTTCAAATCCTCATCAGGTGAAGGTCAAGTACTGATGCCTTCACTCTCATAACCAGTAACAGGACCCTAAGGAATGGCCTGAAGTTATATCATAGGGAAGTTTAAGTTAGATATTACAAGAAGTTTTTTAATCCAGAGAGTGGCTGAGCACTGGAACAGGCTCCCCAGGGAAGTGCTCACAGCATCGAGCCTGCCAGATTTCAACAGTGAATTCTTGGGGTGTTCTGTGCAGGACCAGGAGCTGAACTCAATGATCCTGATGGGTCCCTTCCAATTTAGAATACTCTATGATTCTTCGGTTATTCTCTTTTCTACAGTGCAAAGTTCTTGATGATTTCTATGTACATATCTATATCTGGTTGAAAATGTAGAAAATGAAAGCAGGAAAGTGAATTCCAAGTAGAGCCATTCTGCAAGCAGCTACACAGAAGCACATTAAATTACAGTTACAGTTGGTATCTGTAATTTTGATGCTTCTTAGCCTCTAATAAGCTGTCTTGCAGCAAGCTTCCTTTATAGGAAGGCGGGGGAGTGTTGTTTGCAATTTTTAAGGTTCTTTGAAAATCCAGCAAAATCCTCTCCTCTATCCCTCCTTGTGGAATCTTATTGATAGCATGGACCATTGGCAGGGCTGATGTTTCTACCCAGAGAAAGTAAGACCAGCCAGTCATCTTCTGAGTGGGCCAGCTTTCTAAGGGAGCATGAGAGGCAGTCTGAAAGTGAATTTTACAGATACTTTTGACATGAAGACAGAGCAAGTCTCAGCTATTGGGTGTAATTTCAAGTCTTCATGGTCACAAATCACGTGTACCAATTTACAAGGCTTTCCTTTCTTGTTTTTCTTTTCTCCCTTGACACATTCATGACCTTTTTTCCTTTATTCCCTCTAATCCTTTCTTATCACAAAGCTTCTTTTTCCTGTCTGTCTGCATGGGAAGTCCCATACACAAACATTATTCAGCATAACACTAAACCTTCTGTTCCCATCCACACTCTCCCCTGTTTCTGCTTCTTCTTCCAATTTCATTATTCTTTTCTTCTCCGTACATGAACCTGGCCCTACCACCCAGCCTCACCAAATTAGTTTTGTATCTAGTGAATCTGCTTTCCACCCACTTTTTTCATCACCTAGAGTTCTGTTTTCAGCCTTTCCTTTCCTCCAACCAGTTCTCACAAACTGCCATTCCTAATACTCTCTTTAGGCTGCTCAGTCATTTCTCCCTAAGTCTCTCTTCATGCAGACTGACTTCTCATCTGCGTTGTTCTCTTTTGTAACTGGCTCTTCATTCCTACGGTGTCTAAAGGTGACCTATGTCCTTGCACTTACCCTTCTTTATGGCTTTTCAGATGGACAGCAGAAATTTCTTTATCCCTGTCTTTGTTCTGTTCTGATATTGCCAGTCTTACCAGTTTTTCATATAGCCCATTCCTTCTTACTGGTTTTACATTATGGTCTCCTTATCCAACAAGTTTATCCATTTATTTTATTTTTAACAAAGTCTACCAGCTCTTATGCTTTTCCAGCTTAAGCTCTTGGTCCTCCCTGGACATATATCTGAGATCTTGGTCTTTTCTCACCTGGACTGAAGAGACATGGTCACTTGCTCTCTGTGTACCTGGCAGTGCGTGAGCACAGGAGGCACCAGTCACAAGCCTTGCTGAAACTTTTAAAAGCATCTGCAAGGAAATCCTGGGTTGGTTAGAATGCAGAAGGCATAAATTACTCTGTGGAGATAATACAGTTGGCCTGCAAAAGGTAGCACATGCTCAGGACAGACAGAAATTTTGAGGAATTCATCTGCCAAACTCTGCCATATTACTAAAGAATAGGGTTTAACACTCAGCCAAATATGGGCAAGTGCTTATGTGTCTGGCACCAGGGGGCCTCCAGCCTGCCAACCTCCAAGTCAAAGTGTGGAGTAGCTAGCATTTCCAAAAAGGAATTCTTACAACCAATTCATTAACATTGGCAAAACAATGTCTTTTTTCATAATCTTTTTTCTGGGAAATAGTATAACCATTTTTGCTGAAACTTTCCAAAAAAAATTGAAACATAGGCAGACACCCAGCATAAAAATTCACAAAGTTATAAATAACCAGAATAGGAATTCATAAATAAAAGCATTGAACACATTTGCAGTATTGGGTACCATAGTATGGATAATAACTATTTTCACCAAAAATGCTGCTCAGAGACCACAGCTAAAATGCATGCAAACATGGAACACAGATAAATCTGCAATATTGTGTTTCCAAAGAGTTTATAACTCAAATTTTAGACAACAGAACACAAATAGATCCAGAGACATGGAGAGTGCAGGAAAACAATACGAAAATCCTATTCAGTGTGACTGGCAAGTCACCCCAAAGTACCATCAGTCTTTATATTTCCCAATTATCATTTGAAAAAATAAGAGCTTTTAAAGAAAGTGAGGCTTGATCAGAGGACAATGAGGTAGTTTTGCAGATACTTACAGAGGTGTGGGGTCAGGATAGGAAGAAGTATGGAGGAATTTAAGTGATAGTACCTAGTCATGGCGTGGACCTGTGGGACAATGACATCCAGCAGTAAGAAAAAGCCAGTAGGTAAATGGACAGGGGACTGAAAAACAAGCTGGTCAAGGATGGCACCCAAGGAGTCATCCTAATTATTGGGATTTCCACATGTGAACATCCCTGTGACTAGAGGGGACTGTACGATTTAAGCACTAAAATTTCTCTTTCCTTTCACTTTCTTGTGAGGGAACCGTCTGCTTCTCTCGTGTGTGCATTGGAAAGATCTTGAAGATCCAATTTCTTTGTCCCTCAAGGGAGATTGGTAGGAGGTAAAATAAAGCCCATCTGTAGCTCTAATTAAAGTGGTTTCTTTTGGGATAGAAATAACCTTATCAGCTTGCCTCCGTGAAACTCTCCATCATCCTAAGCGACGCTGCTCAGCGAGGCTGCCGCGGACCCCGGGGGCTCTGGGCGCTCAGCTCGGCCCTTCGCGGGCGCCGGTGTTGGACCGGCAGGGACGCCGGGCCGGGTCACGCTGCGAGCGGCCCTCGGGCCAGCGGGAGCAGCCCGGACACCGCAGGCTGCAATGGGAAAGCCGAAGGGAGCGCGGTGAGGATCCTGAGGGACGGGACCGAGGGGAGCGCGGTGAGGATCCTGAGGGACGGGACCGCGCTGAGGCGGGAGCGCGCGGCTCGGGCGCCATCTGCTGGGCGGGGGGCGGCGTGCGGGGGCTCCGCGCTGCCACCGCCCCACAACGCGGGCCTGAGACTGCCTGCCCTGTGTGACATGTGCCCAACACCGCCCCATAAGGCGGGCCTGAGACCTCCTGTCCTGTGACATGTGCCCAACACTGCCCTGTGACATGTGCCCAACACCACTCCATAGCATGTGCCTGGAACATTATTGGAATAACGGCACACACTCGTCAGATTTGCAGTCTTTGTACTAGGTTGATTTTAGACTAAATTAAAGTTGCACAAAAAAAAAAAAAAAGGAAAAGTTGGCAAGTGGTAAAATATCCCACTGAGATTTTAAAGACTTACCCATGATTAACTGCTTTCTTAAAACCATTCAACTGAATGGTTGAAGCTTTACCCTTCTGAAACCTTACCCTTCAGATGCTTCTCCATACAGAAGACGAGTACCCAAACTTCCACTTGCAATTGTCTTTTATTAATGTTCCTAGAAGCACCTTTTGGAAGATACATGAATGGTGGTTTCAGACCATTTGTAATGATCTTACTCTTCATCAGAGTCTCTGGATGCATCCTTCCACTGTACTGTGAGATAAAACTGTGTTGCAAATCACTGGCAAAAAAAACCAAGACGGCAGAGATGAAACTAGGAGCTTAAGGCAAAGGATAAAAACTGGTGCTCAACTTGGTGGGACATTCATTCTCAGTAATAGAAATTAAAGCTGGCATGTAAAAGCTTGCTTTTTCTGTTTTACTCTGCTTTTTGTTTTGTTTTAAATAGCGAGGTAGCCGTTATGGCTACAGCTAACACAGTAAGGGATTAGAGTTGGCAGAGCATGAGCACTATCACTAACTGCTTGCTCTGGGTCTGCCCATTTCCAACTTCAGTAATGGAGTTTGAACTGCCTACACTCTGGGTCCTAGCAGTAATATCCCTACCTTCAATGCATCTGCACACCTAGAAATATGAAGGTGGGAAACCTTTCAAATGGATGTAAAAAGACTGAAACCACAAGGCTGCTCTTCTCTTTCAAAACATGACCTTCTGAAATCTTACATGGAAGGCATTATCCAAATGATAAACAGGGTGAAATAACCTAGACTTCATCCTTGGAGAGAACCAGATCAATTATTTCTTGTTAGGAATAGAATGTTTTCTTACATTTGTCCAGTTGCTCAGTGGTTTTGTCAACTTTGCTACATTTAGCCCAAGGCTGTGGGCATAGGTGAATGTAGGGGCAGCAGTGCACTGCTTGATTCAGTTGAGTGCACTCTGACCTGCTAAATAGGTACAAGGAGACTCTCTACAGCTACTTGTAAGGCCAGTTTTGAAGATAAAACCCTACTCTACATAGAAAATTAAAAAACTGCCACTAATCTCTATGAGACTGTGTCTCCTCAACACTGGTGCAATCAACTAATTCAAATTTCTTCACTGCTGAGAACATTTTAATATTGTCCAGTAGGGAGAATGATATTTCTACTCTACATCCTGCTTACACTTCTCCTTAAGAAATAATTGATCTGTCTCTTCCTTCTCTTCCCCTTTCTTCCCTTTTCTGTGTGTGTTAAGGCAGTCTACCAAGCTTATTGTGAATTACTATAAATAGTAATGTTATAGGAACCTTTCTAATTGTCTTAATCCTGGTGCCCAGGACTCCCTGCATGCACTTAGCACATAGATTGACCCAAAGAGATTAGTCTAAACTGGATGTAGTGCATCTTTCAACATTTTTTTTATTAAAAAGACCACAAGCTATTGTGGACCATGCCTGGAGCTGACAGGCATGGCTTTGGGTGGTAACTCCTACCACGGCAAGGAGAAATCTGGGAGGAAGAAGCCATCCTGATGCTCAATGCTCTGCATTTTTGACTACTTGGAAGCATTAAGCAACCTGACAGCTTGTCCATAATTAAAGGATTTACTAAGATAGGTCTGTGATAGAGTGACTGCAAAGCAGAGATGCAGCAGCACTTTTTCTTTCTGCTATCATTTATATTAACTCCCAGAGGAAAATCACTCGTGCTAATTAGGACTTGTAAGTCTAAATGCCAATATGTAACTGCAAGGTAGAGAGGAAGAAGCTCTTCAGGAATTTTTTCTTTCCTATACAGAAGAACACACAGCAAAACATTTATGTAAAAGGTTAGTCAGAAGCCAGCGGAAAGGCAGGAAACAACCATTTTTAAAATATATTTGGTAACACTTATCTGTTGCAGAATGAATTTTATACATGTCCTCTTCTTGAATAAACACTTGTTATTTGTTCATTTCAAAATATCCTGCAGTACAGCTGAGTCGCTGTTGTTGACATCAATGGAGAAGGGAAGGCAAAAGAAGGTAAAAGACATTTTGACTAATTCCAGTGCTAAAAGCTGGACATTGAAGAACACAGAGATTTGCTTTTTTTTTATCTCCCTGAACTCTTACCTTTCCATGCAACTGAGATATAAAATAAATTACTTAAGAATAGTGAGATAAAAATAATTTCCAGTAAACTGCATTTTCATTAAGTGGTTGGTTAGATATTGATGTTTAAACAACTGTAGAAAGAAAATCAATAATGAATTCAGAAGTTTTGAGGAAAGTTTTTAAAAACAGCATTTCCTTTAATGTCCATGGTGAAGGAAAAAAAAATGAGTGATATTATTACCTGTCTAAAATAGCCAACCTATAGCTAATTTCTTTCGTTTGATTAAATATGATCTTGAACAAGTTATTTTTTACTTTATTTGATATGACATAGCTTTAAATCAGTATTTATAGAGTGTGACAGCCAAGAATTGGAGGCACTGATTAAAACCAGCAGCAACTTAGGCCCAGGAAACAGGGTGAACTATAAAGTGCACAGACCCCTAAAAGCTGTGCAACACAAAATTGTCCTACAGATTTGGAAAAAACTGAGACCTGCAGATTATTTGCAGCACTTTAATGCAAAGATTCATGCAACTAGAACAAATGTTCCTTTAGTGTTATGAAAATTGGGATATAGCTTTCTTGAAACACACCTGACATTTATGAGTCTGTTCCTCATGCCCACCTTTCACTGCCCACTGAATCAGGTTCTCATCTGTGTTAGTCTTAGCCATTAATTTTCTCCAGTCAAGCATATAAAACCCACTGACCCCAGCTTGGATATGCCTTAACTCAAGATGGATTTAACACAGGGAAGAACCTGCTAATGTAGTCATAGAGACTGGGAAAATCCTAGTGTATCTCAGCAGATAACACACTTGGACACTCAAGGAATGCAAAGCCATCCAGGTAATAGTAAATGTAATAGTAAATAGTAAATGTTGTACTTTGTTGTCCATTTTAATCTGGGTTAACCTAGATTCTCAAAACGAGGTATCTGTCATACAAGGAAGAGCTAAAGTTTGCTCTCATCCTCTGCCTGAAAATCATGCATTGTGCAACACTGCAAGAAAGGACTATGTTAGGAGATTTGATTCTCAAGAAAAATACAGGTTTGAGGTCTGTTTATATTTGTAGCTATGACCTAACAAACCTATAACTTGCCAGATAGAAGTTTATAATAACAATTTGGGCCCTAGCAAAGTGGTAACTTCCAGTTGAAACTATTTAGTAACAAATATTTTCTTGGCAAAATCAAAGCATTTTATGGTAAAAATAACAACTTCATGAAAAATAGAATTGTTTTTCTACTGAGCAGAAATGAAAATGAAGTATTTGGTTTCAGGTTTACTTGGATAAAATTGTTTTGTTAACCAACAGCATATTCCAGCATCCATGCCCAGGATCCACAGCTGTCGACGTGCAAGCAGCAGTTCTGGTCATGGATGCCAGAACTCTGTCCCAGAGCAGAAGGGAGGTGTTTAATTCCACAGAGCAAGCACAGTGTTGAACATGATGTTCTCATTGTTGTTCCTGTTGTCTAGCTTGTGGTCTCTCAACCTCCTTCCTCCTCTCTCCCATGCTATCAATCCTATTCTGGGATTTTGGGCTCTTCCCAGCCCAAGTGCTCCAGCAACGCCCTTGGGTTTCTGAATTCCTCCCAGAGAACGGGGCTTTCCTTGCCAGTTTGCATCCAAATCCCCTGATCTTTCCATTCTGTTTACTTACCCCAGGTTTTAATCTAATATTTTTTTCTTTTGCTCAATTTCCTGCTTGCGCTTCTCCTCTTTCCTTGGCTGGTGCTCTATTCAGTGCCCTCTGGGCACAGTTATTTCCTCATTCTATTGACTAATCCTGCATCCATCTTTGCGCCACTGGAGAGCTTCACCCTGTGTATGCACATGCCTTCTTCCAGGTCATCACCACACACTGGAGGCAGTCTGGCTGGAAATACTAATCCTGAGTAACTGGAGCTAGGGTTCAGTCTGTCAGAACTTACAGAAGAGTCCTGTAAGAGAGACTGTTAAAGAGAGAGCTGACAGCAGGAAAGGGGAAGACTGGAGAACAAAATATCTCTCAAAAATACAGAGGAGGGAAAAGTTGGAAAAACAGTAGTGAGAAAATAATCAGTTTCAAACTGACTTTGAAACCATGGCATGAAAATCCAAAGTAAAAAAAATACTTCCAACTTCCAAAATGACAAGACCTTTTCTACTGGAGAGCCCATTGGTCCTTAGGATGTACACCCCTTTAAGTAGCTTAAGAGTCCCTGTCTTAGGAAGACATTAGAGATTTCTGAAGGTCTTTCTGTGCTCACATAAAGTTATTGTTGCCAAAATAATATCTTATATACAAACTGTTGTCAGCATGAGAATTTTCTGCCTGCAGCAAATGCGTAAAATTTAATCTAGTTTAACCCTCTGCACCGAGGCTGACCTAATTCCAGTGGCTATGCATTTGTGGTGGGTTAAAATGCACACACAGCTGCTGTGATGAGGATGACATGGAGTGCATCACCCCATGATTTACCATTTCCAGGGATGTGTTTCAGAGAATCTACAGGCACCTTGTCCAGGCCTTCTAGACTCGGTGGTAACTTTTTCCTTCATGTGATTGGTCCTCAGGATCAGTCCTGCAATGACAAAACAGGCCACTTTCTGTCTAATTACCCCCTTGCCAAAATACTTAATGTCTTCTGATTGCAAATGTGAAATCACTGGGATGGGAGATTGCTTCCAGTGCTGAGGTGATTGATATCACTAAATGATTTCTGCCTGCTTGCACTCTGCAGCACTGTGCTGTCGATACAGGTCAATAACAGACTTATCACAAAATAAATAAATGATTTATTTGTGCCTGTGGTAAGCTGCAGCTCCAGTCTAGGTGGAGCAAGTAATTACAGAGGAAAACAATTTCTCCTTTTGATGGTTTTTAAGAGCACAAAGGATAAGTCAACTCTGACACTGCTGATTTAGCAGGAATCTGGTGGACCTCAGTAGAGGAGAAATATTATCCCTCCTGCCTCTGGGCTGGTGGTAGAATTTTAACAAGGAGTTCCTAAGAGACCCCTCAAAGCACATCACTGCATGTAATTCATTAGCTCAGCTGCACCTGAGGTCTTGGATTTTCTGGACAGGGTGGACTTCTGCAAAATAAAAAAATAGAGACCAGGTTCAAGCACAAATCTCCAGAGAAAGTCCAGATGGCTATTGTAAAAATGCAATCAAAAAAGGCCTCTGGTCTTGATAATTTGTAGACTGATTTTAATAAGAATTATCAGAGCATTTTCTCTCCCCACTTGTGAGAGGATTTTTCAGTGCAAAAATAACAATCTGTTACTCAATTAAAATTTGTTTATGCCACAAACCACAGGGAACTCGGATGGTGAAGGATAGAAAGGTTGTCACTGACAACCCAATTTGTCAATTTTATTCTTTTGGATTAGTTTATTCTCTTATCTTTTCTCTAGCATCTTTTTAAATATTTGACTAAATATTACAATAGTTGTGGGAAGGTTGAAGAAAGAATAAGTTTAACTAGATTTGAGGAAGTCAGGTCAGAGCAATTAACAGTTCAGTCATGGTTGGCCAAAGATACAATTTCAAAAATCTTAGCAGGTGCAAAGTGATGCTACATGGGGACGTGGTACACGTCTTTGTTGCAAGTCTGAACACTTCCTAATGAGCACATGGGTGAAATTTGGAGGATATCAAGCAACAAGTGAAGGCATGTCTTTTGAGAAAAAGTTGCACAAGAGATTATTTTCTAAGGTTTGGGCGCACTGTGGCCAGCAAGAACACTCTTAGCCAAAATAAAAGGATTAATAATTAATGTCTTATCTTTCACAATGTATAATTAAACTGTAAACACTCATTTTTACAAAATATTGAGACCAAGAATCTAACGGCATTAAAAGGAAGATTCTATCTTACAAGGATAATACTTAATCAAATGGGGTGGAAAAAAAATCAGGTAATACACAACCTCCCTGCTGTAGGCACAGACATCTACTAATTAATAATAAGACAAATATTCCCCTTGGTAGGTTATTCTGTAAGTGATCACCACCATCAGGAGATTCCTGATGCCCTCTCTTTCTGCCAAGAACAAACTCCCTGAGACAATGACCACACCAGCAAACCACCAGTGCATGCCTGGGTGCCCACGTACTTGAAAGGACTTCATCTAAAGAAGGGCCCATCAAAATTACTGTGACTTTAAGAGAAGAACACTGTCTCAAGCATGACCAGGAAATTACCTTCAGTTCTTGTATTGCCTGTTTTGTCTGAAAAAATTAACATTTTATTCTAAAAAGGACTAAACAAGATGGGTAACCACTATTAGGGGAATGGGATAAACAGTGCAAGGGATCTTGCCTCTACAAGGGGGCTAGCACAGAAAGAGACAGAGTACTCAGGTCTCTGAAGTGTTAATTGACACACACAAACACACACACACACACACACACAAATTATTCTTTAGCTTTTTCCACTGTCACCCATAAGAAATTTGAGGTTGTCTGAAAAGGCAGTGTTTTTCTTCAGATGGTCATAAAACATTATTTCTATGGAAACAAAAATTAAAGCAATTATCAGTGAAATTTTATATACAGAAAGATTGTGCAAAGGTGGACTCCCACAAAGAATGGCAAAAGGAGGAGAGAACAGTCACAGTACATACATAAAATTGTGCTTTTGTTAAAAGCATCTTCTGAAAACCAAAATAGCTGACCAAAACATAATTTACTCAGGCATAAAAAAATTAAACAAAATTTAAAATGGAAAATTCCAGTGAAATATTTCCTTTAGCTCTGTGCACAGTTATGCTGCCACACAGGGGGACTTGTAATGAAGGCTACAGACAAAGGAACACCATTTGATGCAGGATGCATCAAATCAGTCTATGAGACCTGGTCTCATTTGCTACTCTTGATCCATTGACTTCTCACATGAATACAACTCCTCCCTGATGCCCAGGATCCTATCATGCCTCTAATTTACTTAGACTCCAGTTTCATATTTTCCCTATGATAACAGCATTAGGCTAAATCCCAGGGATTTGGCACGAGGCTCGCTGTGGAGCTGCCTGGGAGATGAAATTGTGACAAGTACAGCAGGAAGCTTCACTGAAGGATGAGACACTCCAGGTGAGAATAAAAGCAAGGCCAGCAGCTACAGCTGGGAGGAGGACATTCAGTGCATCAAAGGTGAGGGTGTTTAATTGCTAAGTGGGTTAAGAGAGAAACTCCCCTCTCCCATCCAGCACAGACAAGGTGGAAGAATAAAGCAGCTGCCTACCAAAGACTGCTTTCCTCAGAAGCTTTCAGCACTGCCCATGAGAAAGGCAGGAGTGTGGGCTTGCTGCAGTGTCCATTGCCATCCAGCCCCACTTTCAGAGGAAATACAGCTGCCTTTTCAGGATGTGCAGGGTTTGGGTCACATCCACCAGCTCCATGCAGATATCTCAGATCCATCCCTGATGTTCAGGCACCCAGACTGAGCCCTGAAATCCATCGACTGAAATAGGAGCTCAGACACCTAAATTTAGATGCAAATGTCATTTTCTAGAGATGCAACTGGAGCCTTTAATGTGTTATCTGTGGCTGAGTGTTAACTGCTCTGTGATTAGAGGATATATGATGGTAACATAGCAGATCCTTGCAAACCATAGCGCAGGATCTCAAATGTCTTCACATTTTTGTGAAGAGGAACTGTAAATATTTGGTCTGTAAATGAGATTCTGGAAAAAGAAATTACAGTGCTGCTAAATATATCCTTTTAATCTTATCCTGTGAATCTCAGAAGACCTGAGTTGGCAGTGTTTTCTCAGTCAGAATTTCCTCTGCTGTTCATGGGATGATGTACTGTGGCTGCGAGTACCAGTGTGGGCAGAGTGGGAAGGAGAGGTGAGCTCTTCCCATAGGCATGGAGCAAACCCAGTGAGCATGAACATTCCATCCATGCAATGATCTGGGCCTCCCTGCTCCCTGTGGTCAAGGGAAATCTGCCCCCACCTTACCATGCTGCAGAGCCAAACTTTTTCTGCATCCTCTTCACAAGTTAATGGAGCACAAGGAATTGGATTACATTAACCTCTGTGCTCATACAAGGGAGGAGGAAAGACTTGCTTCCTTCTTCCTGTCTGCACAGGTCTAATGACATCCTTGCCCTGGGGTGCTCTCTTGGCTTGAGTAAACCCTGAATAAGCATGGACAGATCTGACTCAAACTACTACTACTTAAAACATTTTTAAAAGGGTTAATAAGCAGTCTGAAAATCCCACATCAAAGACATAAGGCTATACATATGGAATAATGCAGAATGTTTCATTTTCAGATGGATTTGCTCCATTCTATTTAAATTCTGTGACCTTCAGGGAATCAAGTTAGTTCTAGCTTTTAGTTTATAGATTTTGTGTTTGGTATTCAAGGTTAACTTTTTGCTTGATTAGACACAGGCGAATTCTTGCTGCTGCAGAACTACAGTGGAAATGTAGCCCTATACTGTATTTAGTCAGAAATGTCAAGAACGTAGTAGTTATCTACAAAGAACTCATTTTGTCTTCCATTAGCAGCATTAAAGTAAATTTAGTACTGTTTTTTTTTCATGTTGCACAACATAAAAATGTCATAAAGTGGAACACATGAGATGATTTGAAGATGACCATCCCTATTTACACAACGAGTACCATTCTGTTGTTAATTCATTATCACTATCAGTACAGAAACAGCAAATGAAAGTTCAAGCAATTTGGAAAATTATTTGCCAGCTAAAGGAGCCATTCAAACTATCCTGGTAACACTGTAAACGGATGTTAAAAATTCCAGAAGTTTGAACAAAATAAAATTCATATTCTGTGGCACACAAAAACAAAAGAAAATAATCCCAATGCACAGGAGGAAGTCAGGTTCAGAAAAACCAGCAGTGTCGTGTTTGCCCTTGATTAGTTGCTTAAGATGCACTGGTGCTGGCAGAAGCTGGCCTGTCCAGACAGCTGCCTGTGCCTGCACAGAGTCTTGTAGGGACATGGCACATGTCCTTTGGCCACCTGATAGCTGCCATGGTTTGTGAGACACCTTTTGCAAATGCAGTGTCAGACACAATCTGCACCACCTGAGATTATGAGGTGCTCCAGATGAGACCTGCTGTGCCTGAAGCTGGCTGCTCCCAGGGGCTGCCGAAGCTGAAGGTAGTCTCAGGTCCAGCTTAAGAAAGTAAATATTCAAGGCTGTTTTCAGGATGCTTCAGATCTCATTTGCCTTGGCAGCAGAGTGTGGCAGGGCTCTCTCTTCTAGGAGGCGCCCATTGCTGTGTCTGCTGCTGGGCAGTGACATAAAGCCAGACCAGAAGAAATGGGTGAAGGTGTTGGGCCAGGCAGTGAGTGCCACCCACGGGCTGGGAGGGCAGCCCTCGGAGACGGTCTAGTATTGCCCTGGCAGGTATCCTTATCTTGCCCCAGAGACATTTCCCAAGGCCTTGCCTATGAATTGTATTATTGTATAATCTCCATTGTATAATCATGTCAGCATTTGCATGGAAGTATTACTGTTATACAGCTGTTTCATGCTCCCAGCTCCAGTGTGAGCATCAGCTTCAAGTCAGACCTTTGCCTTACAATGTTTGGTTTACAAATATTACTGACTTTATATCTGAGTGAAGAGAGACAAATTTAGTTTGCAGTCGAAGTAAACACCTTTGAAATGACCTTGGCTAGTACATGGCTGTTATGCATCAGTTTGAAGTGAGCTTGACAAGAGAATACACATTGGCTGTTTCTTTTGATGCACAGTTCAAGTGAAGACTTGAGAGCTTGTTGACTGGGAATATTCAGATATGGATCAGGGAAAGAATATTTTCACATGCAGCTTCCTCCTCCACCTTTTTTTTACTTCCTTTAATATCATTTCCAGCTATTTCCCCAAGACATTGGCAATAGTACTTGCTACGTGGCAAAGAAACCCTATTTAGAGTTTTTACAAGCCATTCTAGACAAATATTTAAAAGGTATTTGGATGCTACAGGA
Organism: Zonotrichia albicollis; assembly: GCF_047830755.1. NCBI lineage: Eukaryota > Metazoa > Chordata > Aves > Passeriformes > Passerellidae > Zonotrichia > Zonotrichia albicollis. The sequence goes on from NC_133819.1 coordinate 137,749,613, forward strand.
ATATGACTATTTTTCTTCACTTACTAAATCAGGATTCAACCAGCTTTTTTATTTTTAGAAGTGCAAAAGAATAAAGAAATATCGTTTAATGCCTTGGTATTTGAAGATATCTGATCTTTCAGCATTGCTGCTAAGGTATATAGTGTGCTGAAATTTCAGCAAGATAGATAAAAAGTACTCTTTGTAGGGAAGGTCCTAAAATTGTCATCAGAATTTCAACAGCCCTCATAGCTGTCTGTGTGGGCATGCAAGGGATCTTGAGACTCACTTTGTTTTTTGAGGAAGATAAGGAAGGAAAATGTCATGTAGAACTCCACTGTGGTGTGGCTGTCCAGAAAATATCTGTAGCTCAAAATTGTCTGCAAGTGTCAGGGGGACCAAATAATATGCTTTTGATACCATATCTGAGACTGTTGAGACTGTCCTGCACCCACTGGAGGTGGTCATCAGTGGGGTTGGGTAGGCTGCAGGCCCTGAGATGTGAAGTACATGGCTCTCCTGAGACTTGTTCTGCCACTGTCTGTGGACACACCTGGTGCAACTGTTCCCTTTTCCTTGTACTACTTTGTCCAACAATACCCTTCCCATCACTAAAGATATGATTATCTCTCAACTGTGGTAATTGAGGGATTTTTCTCCATTCTGGGGACTGAAGGTCTGCAAGATCAGACCCACCCTTGCAAGCACCCAGGGAGCACAGGCTGCTCCAGAGCAGATTGCAGAGGAAATGTAACCTGGTTATGTTGTACCCTGGAAAAGGTTAACTTATTATTGCTTCTGGGCTACTGTAAGCAGCATTGGCCTCCTCACAATGCCCAGGAAAGCTGAACCTGCCTGTGTTAAATCACTGTGCTGCTCTTGGAGGTGGGCTCAGCTTGTGCCCTGCTGAAAGCTCACAGCATGAATGGGGCCCTGACTGGGAGGGAGTGTTTGCACAGACTCCTGTAGGGTTGTCTGGGCCTCATGGCACTACATTTGGTGAGCAAAATATACAGTTCTGCTGCTGAATTGCAGCAGGGACTATTCCTCTAGAGCACTGTGAAGATCCAGAGGAAGAAATACACCAAAACCCTTGAGATGTGGAGGCTTCTCCCACTGGGCCATATTTATCATTCCCTGTGGAAGGACCATCTCCCCATCATGGAGGGTTGGCGTCTCCTCTGGGCAGCTGCCATGCACAAAGAACAGCCACCTTCCTCCTGCCTGCCCATGACTCCCTTCTGAAAGCAGTATCATGCGCTGTAGTTTGCAAGCAAATAAATCAAATCATTCTTTCATTGTAATCTGTGACAACTGTGTTGAACATGTCAGTATTGCGGGTGAAGCAAAGCAGCAGCTTCCTGTCTTAGAGTTGTCTTAAATGATGGGCAGGTGCTTTCAACCAGCATCAGCACAAGCTCATGCCACCATTCAGAACTGAGGGACACTCAAAATAGGAAGATGTGCGTTGGTGATCCTGGAGAAGAAATATCTGAGTAAAGTGAGGACTAGGAGTAAAAAAGCTCAAAGTGATTCAGTATGCACAAGAAAGTCCAGACACAGAGCCAGGATTAAATGCTTGGATTTCTGAAAAGCCTAAAGAAGGACCAAGATTTGGGGCTAAAACCTAACAAAAAAGGAGCACAAGAAGACACGTTATGCTATATCATTTCATCCTTTTGGGAAAAGAAGTAGGATTCTGAGGTCAAATTTGCCAATGAGAATATTTCATGGCATTGCCTAATCCATGGACCAAAACTTTTTGGAGCATTAGCTTACAACAGTTGGTGGCCTGTCATGTACATTTCCTGGATGGCCCAATCTACTGATTTTATGCCTGGGAGCTCAACTGCATCCTGTTTAAAACATGACACTCAGCTCTTAGATCCAAGTGATTACTGGCTGATTCATAGAAATGTTAATATGTATGTAGAGGAGAGGGCTTTCCTTTCCCCACAGAAGGCTGCAAAATAAATCATAGATGCTAATGTTGATGCCTTGGAAATGAAAGCTATAGTAAACTGTCAACGAGACTTATGTAATTGGTTCCAATAATTTTGTTTTGAAGAGAACTCAAACTCTTAGCATCCACCAGCTGGCATGTAAAAAGTCTGTAAATATTAAAAGTTTTCTTTGGCAAGAATACCAAAATATTACTGGTATCTCTGGCATGTAATTCAAATAAAAATGAAGTCAACTGTAAATGTTAACAAACCTTAAATAGCCCTGATATCTACTAAATGGAGAGTTTCATTATGCCAGGCTGACATGGCCTCAAGTAGTGCTTGAATCATAAGGACTGTGTTGGGTGATTCCTGGGCAGGTGCATGAAGTGTTTAATGAGCCATGTTTTCCTAGGCACCTTGGTACCTTGCCTTGTATGTGGCTGGCTCTGCAGTGATAATCCCCCTCCCCTCTGGCTCCTTCTGCAGCAAGCCCCAGGCTGGGCTGCTGCACAGCCTAGTGAGGTTTTCCTCTTTCTGGTCCTTGATATTTGAGACATCTTGAGCCTTTTGCATAAGACTAAAAAGCACATGTGCCCTTCAGAGAAGGTCAGCACAGCGGCACATGCACTGAATGCTGATGCTGTGGATGCACTGAGGATTTCTGGATATTCACTGGCCCTTGATGGACATGTCCAGCCTCATCTGTGAGCACTTGTGCAACTGCTCAGTGCACGGGAAGAGGCCCAGACATTCAGGGAAGGATTTCAATTAGAAACCCTGTAGAAATAGAGCAGTTGCCAAATTATGTGTGGAGAAGAATTGAGAAAGATATTTCTGGAGGAGGCTGACTACCCAGTAGCCTTATCCATTCCTGATTCCTGGAAAACATGTCCCATGAAGCCAAGTAAGGATGTTGTGCTTGTTACCTTCACTTGTATTGATCAGGCCAGATATGTTTGCAAAGATGGCAGGTGGCCCATTAATGCACAGGTCATTTCTCTAGTCTGAACTTTAGAACAAGCTTCAAAACACTGCTTGAAGGTTGTTTCCCAAAGATCCCTGTCAGTGGGAAGGAAAACCAGGAAATCTGATGGCTGCTGGCAGCCTGGGCTGTGGTGTGCATTTCCTCATCAGCCCCAAATCTGCCAAATGATTTGGAATTGGCCCTTGGGTCAGCTGTGATCAGCTGTCTTGGCTGTGTCCCCTCCCAACTCCTTCTGCACCCTCATCCTCCTCACTGGGGTGGGATGAGAGGCAGAAAAGGTTTTATGCTGTGTAAGGCCTGCTCAGCAGTAACAAACACATCCCTGAACTATCAACACTGTTTTCAGCACAAACACAAAGCATAGCCTCATATCAGCTACTATGAAAAAAATCAACTCTATCCCTGCCAAAACAGAACAGTCTGGGACTGAGAAGCATCACACTAATAAAAGCATGGAGATGCCCCTTTGTTAGTGAGCCCAGAGACTGTGGCAGTGTGGCTCACTGCATATGCTCCAAACACACAAGCAGCTACATCTGTGCAGGAACCTGGTAAACCCCAGCAGAGCTCCCCATGGCACAGCACTTAGCCTGGGAAGACCAAGACCTGCAGGATCTTTAATTTAATTTTTACAGCTCTGTGGCATAGAATGATGAATCTAGCAGAAATTGCAATTTTGTATTGTTGAAAAATAAAAAAAAATACCCATTAAGCAGAAAGAATACATTGTCAGGCACAATTATTTTTGGATAAAAAGCAATGGGAGTTGGTGTAAGAAGTACATTTTTCCTGTCTTTTCAACTGACAAAGGGTTAGGTATATATAATACAATATTCCATGGTTCTGGAGAAGAACAACCTGAGCAGTATGGCATCATATTTTTCAAGGCTATATAATGAAAGAGGCCAAAACTGTGTCTAGATTATTTTTCTGCAACTGAGTAATGTGGAAGATAATAAAATATTTATGTTACATAACGGGAACCCTCTGGTTATGCTTTATTTTTGGAAATGTTAAAAAAAGCGCCAGGGTTTCTTTGAAATGAACACTTCCTAACTTTATGGGAAATGCAGTGTGGATTTAGCAGAAGCCATGAACAAAGCAGCAGACTGAAGTATCCAGTGGAGTGCTCTGGAGTTCTCTTGCATTGTACTTTCTGCAAGCCCCTATCACATGGAGGATTATGTGCTTACCCCATTTGCCAGGAGGGCAGTTTTTCTCTGTGTCCCCACACAAATGTGTGTCTCATGTATGCTCCTAGGGCTTTTGACTGAGATGGGGTGGGTTTCCACCCTGCATTACCAGTGAGTAGTTGACACTCTGCCAGGGAGCAATACAAGAGAGGGAACAGAGCTCTGAGCTACTGGAGCTGCCCACACTTTCCAAACAGAGTTGGGGGCTGGTTTTGTTGAGCTGCTGCAAATGAGGAGGTGCAGGATCACCTGCTGCTGGTGATTTTGAAGTGGTTGTCTCTCCCATTATTAACCCTCTGAGTGCAAAATAGGTTTTGAAATGTTCTCTGATAACACCACATCTTTGCAGGCATACTTGGCCTTTTCCAAAATGATGCAAAAAGACCACTGAAAGATAAATACAGTACCATACCATTATCTAACTCCTGACAGGATATTTTTCTAGGTAAGCACTCAGGCATGCTGCTGATAAATTTGATAAGTGAACAGATGCAGAAAAAAAAAAAGGAAGGAAGGACCACTTAGTTAAGAAAAGGTTGGCCTGAGCCACAAAATTCCAACTCTGTTGGTGATCAGGTTAGGGAGATTGGACAGGCCTGTGTCATGTTACTGATCTTATTTATCCAATTAACAGTACTGAAATCAAAATAACCTAATTATTTGTTACAAAAAAGGCTGAGACTCAGTATTTTTTAGCACTGTCAGGATTTTTTTCACCCCTACTTTAGCAACTGTTTGTCTGAGGACTGCTTGCACCAGCCTGTGACTGGCCACACAGGCACTGGTCATTGGGAAATCCAGATTTTCCATCTTCTCCGTAAATCCAGATTTTGCATCTTCATCTTGCCAAGTCTGTCATGCTGAGTACTGACAGCCAGGCTGTGCAGAGCTGCTTTCAGGGACAAAATTGGATAATGGTGAATAGACTGGGATTGTTGGTGACTGCTCAAGATTTATATTAGGTTTTTCCCCCATTCATCTGTGAAAATGTGTTCCCCAAAGCTGATGGAGACAATGTGGTTTCTTCTACAGCTCCTGTGTTAGAATTCAAAATATGGGGAAGATGAGTGATTGGGGCAGGAGGTTTTTATGGAGCCCTACACAGTTTTTGCTCACTGTCATCTGGAGAAGGTGCTGTTGATTTTCTGCTTATTGTCTGAGATCTGTGAGAAGAAAAAATGTCTGCCGTAACCAGTGTTACACAAGCAACACAATACAAAGTAAACATCAGCTTGGATCAGGACAGTATGAGGTTCCCTGAGTCCATGAGGAGCAGTAAGATTAGTTACCAATATCTGCTATTGCAGATGAACTATTATTAGAGATGAAACTCAGAAAATTCACTGCCCCTGGCTATTGGCAGATGGAGGGTGTGTGGCAGTACGGGGACAGAGACAGGACAGGGATAAGCCATCAGCTGCTCTGCTGATGGGAGCCAGCATCCCACATACCCTCACTTCAGTGCAGTTACTGAACTCACTCTGGCAGAGTCCCATGCAAATGTTTCAAAGGCGGGTAGAACAAAAAACCCCAAGTATTTGACAAGGACAAAGGTACAGGAAGGAATGGAAAGTTCTTACTAACATATCAGGATGCCACAAATAATGCAACTATTGAAAAGTTGGGGGGAAAGCTGAAAAAGTGATTAGTACATACAGAGTACGAGGGTATTTAACTGTTAGGCTCAGCTTTCCAAACAGTTCAAAGGCTGCTAGGCATCTGTGTGGCCATGACTATGTTGTTTTCTGATAAGGATATCAGTATTTGAAGAAGGATTAAGGAAATGTGATAGTAAGATCCTACTTAACATCTGCTACTACAATTCTGAGCAGCTGAGGAGAGAGCCCCACTCTATCCAAATACACAGTACACCGAGTGTAGGAAATATCTACTTAATTGGCAGGTAAGAGACAACTCAAAATATCTCCAAGCAGCTAAATTTCCTTCTAAAATTTCCAAACAATACAAAATCAGAACAGCTTGGGCATGTTCTATCCTTTCCCCAATTTTCTGCCCATTGCCAGTGCTTTCTATTTAAGACCATTCATGTCCCAGTACAGCCAGGGCTGTCTATGTTCCTGTATCAGCAATGTGCCAGTGTATGGTTTGAGCTTTACACAATTAAAAGTTTAAGAGGTTTATGATACAGAAGGCAAGTTCCTAAATCAAATAAAAATATTCTTCATTTGCTTCAGACTGTACAATAATTTGTTCCAAATGTCATGCTCTCCATTGGTCCAATTTACACAAACTCACAGTAATTAGGTGCAGAGATTCTTTTAAATTTACAAAAGCAATCATTCTCAGCGATAGCTTGATGCTATGCCCAACTCCCTCTGAATAGACTTTAATGACACAGTTACCATGGCTACAGTATATAAAATATGCAGCCATGAAATGGGGAAATGTAACAGTGTAATATAATTTTCTCTGGAAAATAAAGGGGTTTGGCATATTTGCATTAATTAGAACATCACATTAAGTATTTCATGCATGCATTCTTTATGAAAATAAAAGTCGTAACAGGCAAAGTGATTTTTGAATTCTATTCAGTGGCATACAGTACCATTGGGAAAGCATTTTCCCCAATAAAATGGGACAATTTAATTGGACATCTATAAGTGCCATTCTGGTAAATTGAAGTTATAGCATGTTGGAAACAAGCTGAAAGATCCACTGCAACTGGAGCATCCATATGTCACAGAGTTCAGGCTTTTAATCTGAGTGGCCACTGGGAGGAAGCAGCTAAACCCCTTGCCTGCACAGCTCAGCAGGTAACAGGAAATCTGTGCAGCAGCACAGCAAACCAGCACTGGCTGCATTGTATTTTCAGGCATTCTGCTTTCCTGCTGATATTTGATATTACATCTGCTTAACTGGTATAAAATAATCTATAGCACACAAATCAAGACTGCTGCTAAATGATAATCTGTATATTTGAAAGCTGCAGCCCCAGCCACCAATGCTTCATATACCACTCTTGCATGGGGCTGAGGATCCTCAGATCTCTCTTCTCCTGACAATATGCCTCTGCTGCAGACTTCATTGTACTAAATGGGCTAAATATAATCTGCAGCATTTTATCCCTCCAACTCACACCTTCAACATCTCTATTTGGTGCTTTATTAGGAAAAGGGCTGAGGATGGCCATCTCAGGGCAAAGGGAGAGGCAAAACGCAGCCCTGCTCTAACTTTTGCTCTAGCTGTATTTCATGCTACCACATACATGAAAAATGTAACAGGTTGGGTGCATCCTTCATCTCTAGTTTGAAATTGTAGAGAAAATTTGAACCAACTTAGCTGGTTAGCTGTGACTGAAACTCAAAATTTTACTTCCAACTGAGATGCTACCTGCTGCTTTGTCCTGTCCAGAGGACAACTTCAGAGTGGTCCTAATGAACCCATCTGCTTAGTTGTAGTTTCAGCAGAGATGCCATAATGAGTGGCAAACAGCCTTGAAGTGACAGTTTTTATCAATACAAAGACAGTTACTTTATTTTTTCTTGAAGCATTCATCAAATGACATTAGATGAGGAATATATTTATGTAATCTGCTCTCTTCATGACAAACTGATTGCAAGAGAAAAGATTAAATTAATTGAAAAACATTGATTATGAGCAAGTCATTTAGTTCTTGCCTCAAGCAAACCACTTCCTTATGAGTTAGGCATGGAAAGATGCTCTGAGTTCAGCTGTACCTCTTGTTCTCCCAGCTGCAGCCTAGTGAAGGAATCACAAAGGAAGGAAGATTACCCTTAGAAAATACAAAAGGATGAAAGGTTGGTGAAAATCCTCCAGTTCCATTTAGGTCAGGGTGGCATTCAGCAACTACTTCTGTTCAATTAGGCAACTGGAGCGAATCTGCTTTTTGTCCCCATATTGTGCAACATTTTTGCAGAAACAGAAGTGGAAGATAACATTTTCATTTCAGTTTCAAAATACAGATATAATAAGATTCCATTTAGGGAAATGAGACAAGGTTTCTCTTTTTTTGCTAACATGTTATCTTTTTTTGTTTGTCTTTGATTACTTATTTTTCCCACCATCCAGAGAAGATCACATAGAAATGCAATTAAGATTGACATGCATGTGTTCTTTAAAATCTTGGACTCCGTTTCTGAGATATATATTTTGTTGGTGCAGAACGGACAAAAAGAGCAGGACTCCTTTCTAAATCTTCTGTGTGTTGAAAGGATTTATGAAATAGAGTCATAGGATGGTTTGGATTGGAAGGAACCTTAAAGATCATCTACTTCCAACGTCCCTGACATGGGCAAGTGTACCCTTCTCTAGACCAGGTTACTCAGAGCCCCATCCAACCTGGCCTTGAACATTTCAGAGGATGGGGCATCCACCAGTTCTATAGACAACTTGTTCCAATATTTCACCCTCCTCACAGGAAAGTATATCTTCTTTTTTTCCAAACTAAATATATCCTCTTTCAGTTTAAAGCTATTCCCCCTGTTTGATCACAATATGTCCTCAAAAAAAGTCCCTCTCCTGCTTTCTTGTAGCCCCTTGATGTACTAGAAGCACTGGAAGGTGCTGTAAGTTCTCCCAGAACCTTCTCTTCTCCAGGCTGAACAGCCCCAATTTTATGAGCCTGCCTTCAAAGGAGAGGTGCTTCAGCCCTTTGATCATACTTGTAGCCCTCCTCAGGACTTATTCCAACAGGTACAAGCCATTCTTATTTTGGGGCCCTGGAACTGGATGAGTACTGCAGGTGGGAACTCACCAGAATGGAGTAGAGGGGCAGAATCCCTCCCCTGTCCTGCTGGTCACACTGCTTTTGATACAGCTGGGGACACAATTGACTTTCAGGGCTACAAGTGCACATCATGATGAGCTCCTCACTCACCAACATCTCAACACACTCTCTTCCCAGCCGGTATTTGTGCTTGGGATTGCCCTGATGCAAGGGCAGCACCTTGTACTTGGGCTTGTTGAACTTCATGAGGTTCACACAGCCCCACCTCTCAAGCCTGCCCAGGTCCCTCTGGATTTCTCCTCACAGCACAGAGCACCTCCTTAAGATATTTGCAAAGCACTTGCCCCCGTAGGATCAAAATTAAACATCAGAAGAGCAAAGGAAAAACTATTTTCTACTGTATGCTTCCAAAGAAAAAGAAAGACTAAGTAGAGCACCAGCTCCAAACTTCATTCTAGGTTTGAGCTCATTTCTAGCAAAAAGCACTATGGACAACATCTTCCTTCCTCCCTTCCTTTAATGAACATTAAATCACCAAAGAAATCAAAGGACATTATTTGAGAAAGTAATGACTGTGTCCTGGTCTACCTAGTGTCATTTTGATAAAAAGCATGGTAAAATCCCAGTCTTCATTGAGTCAATGCAAAAATTAGCATTGACTAAAATGTTTTTCTTTTCATGTGAAACACAGACTCAACACTCTCTTCAACACTGACAATTGACATAAGTAATCCCTGACTACTGGTCAGCCAGCCAGAACTTTCAGAGGACTGTCAGAGCTCATGGTGGTCAGGATTTCATGGCCCTTCTGAAGTCTCAGTGACATCCTGATGGCGGTTCCTGCCCTGTCAGTGCTGTGCCCACCTGTCCTGGTTCAGTTCTGCATGTCATAGAGAGTGGTGGCAGACACCTCCCACCCCTGTCTTACCCAGACAGCACTGACATGCCCTGCTCACTGAACAATGTGTCCTCATTCTGGTGTTCCCAATAATTCAAACCTACTAAAAATAGATGTCATTTTAAAGAGTAATTACACACTATTATGATCCTTTGAAACTGAATAAGTATATCAAATTATAGCAAAAAAGGACAAAGATATAGAACTGTGAGCTCTTTCTTATTTTTTACTGCTATGTTTTTGAGGTATACATTTCCATAGGCACTGGGTTCTGTACCCAATGGCAACTTATGGTATCATATGGTATCATGGTTTCTTCTCCAGTCTCTCTTCCATGCAAAAATGTCAGCTAGACTCATCTCAGAAGCTGGCTGTTTGAAGACTAATACATGTTGTTTGATCATAATAATGTATGATACCTGTGTTTTATGGTCAAAACCAGTACTGACCTGATCAGTATCAGAATATCTCCTGATTTGGGGCTGCCCCCACAGGAACTGACCCATGGCATTACTGAGGAGAACCTGAGAAGATCAGCTGATGCAGTATACGTCACATCCAGACCTGCAGTGGTGCTTAGGTTCTCCCTCTTCCCTATCTCACGTTGAACTGTGTTTATGCTTTTCTGGGTTTTTAAATAACTGTGCTGGTAGATCTTTTTCAGTTGCTTGGAATGAAGAAAGTCTTTGCTTAAAATTGCTGCATTGCAACATCGCTACTCCCAGCTATTAAACATCCCACGGCACGAAACGCCGAGTCCACACAGGCCTACCTCAGCAAGAGTTCCAGTCAAGCACAACATGAGTCATCTTCTGAGCTTCAGATGGATGACTTGGGAGGAATTTGCAGGTGTGTGTGTTTGTTTGGATTACAAGGAGACTATTTAAAGTGGAGACAGAATGTTTCATTCCTGCTCCTCAGTCTCATATGCACATTATATTTGTCACTCCTGTCAACAAACATTTGTAAACTAAAAATAATGAGTTAAATATATGCACTTTATTACACTGCTCTGGAAGCCATTTCTGCTTACAACTTGAATTTCAGCTCTTGTCTTCTTTGGAAGGCAGCACTCTCACTGTGCCATTAGAAAGAAAGATCTGTCCCTCTCCCCCCATCCGTTTTCACTTTAGGCACCCTTACTTTCAAACTTCATATTCAGAGAAGAGCAACATCTTCTAAATTCAAGTCCAAAGAGCTTGTAGACAGCCTTGGGAAAACTGGCTTGGGCAGTTTTTCAGGGCAAATTTGTGAGACCTCATTTTCCACCAGTGGAAGTTACATGCAAGCAAATGACAGCCTAACCAGGACCCTGTCAGGTTAAACAAACATGCTCATCCTTTCCAGCACAGGCTTTCTGTTTGCTCTGCGTCTGTTTTGCTGGACAGCTCAGACTCTCCTGAAATAATTGTCTCATTAGGTATACAGGATACAATTTGTAAACTGCATTCTGTCATCTCACAAGCAAACAGCTACTGAACAGTGAGTGAGAACACAGTCTGGCATCTATTTTGCATGATTCTTGGAACAAGCAATATCTACATGTAATCATTGCCATTCAGGTAGTAAGGTCAAGGTCAAATCCTTTGCATTGCCTGATCTCTTCCAAAGGCCGTGCAGAAGGGGTGCAATCATTATTCAGCATCACCTAACAAGGCATCCAAATATTTTTATGCAAATCAGAGCAGATCTGATTATTTACAAGATCTCTCCAGTGGCCTCTCACGTGGTGCATGTGAGACAGGTAAAAAGAGAGGTGAAATGGGCAAAGTAGGAAAAGTGTCTATAGAAAACAAGGCAAAATAAGAAGGAAAAAAAGATAATTAGGTGAATGTTAACTAAGGATTCAAAATGGGATAAATATATAAAAATTCTAGCAAAAAAAAAATAGTGAACAAGCACAGGATGCAAATATCATAAATTAAATAATCTCAGATGATTGTTATTATAGACATCTGTCTTCTCTTCAGCAGATGCTCCAAGAATTTTGCTTCTGAAATTGGCTGACTGCAATTTAATTATACTTCAAGCATACAACAAAGTGTCACAAGTGGAAATAGAATATACAATTATTTTCATTTTTCTTAATTAAAGCAAAATTGCATTCAATTTATACTCTTTTTTCTTTCCTGTAACACTTACAAAAAAGATAGTCAAAATGATTGGACCTTTTTGTCTTTCATTGTATCTTTCATTGTATCTATCAAATTTGCCCCTAGGTGATTTAAGTGTTTGATTGATTAGGAATCCCAGATGTAAAAACACACAAGAATTTCATGAACAGAACAGAATGAGAATGAAGGAATTTAGTTATGATTTTTCTGAAATGGACAGTGCTAGCAAGTGGTTCACAGGCTGTAGCAGGAGTGCTGCATCTTTAATAAATGGCAGCTGTGCAATCTCAGGAGTCATCCAGGAATATATCATTTTGCTCTGAGACACTGGTTCCACCTGCCCAATTTTCTTAATGGCTCTGATAAGCCATTAAGACCTTCCCCACATCCAGTCCTGCTCATCAAAAAATGTCACTGAGCTCCCATCACACACTACAACACGGCATGGGGAAATGTGTGGGCATCCTCTGCTCTTCTCTCATGGTGCCTAAGGCAGATACTCTGATTGTCAACAGCTCAGTGCATATCTCACTGTTGGGAGGAAAGGGTTAAAACAAGAAGACTTGACAAAGAGGATGCAATAGCTCCTCTCAAACTGACCTTGCAGCTGGGAATGCTAAGAATGTCAGTGTGGGGAAACTCTGTTTTATGGCTAGTATTGTTCTTCCTCTGCATGTTTTGAGAGGTGGAATTCCTGTTAGGAGGAACTCTCAGAGAGAGACTTGAACTTCCTGCTGGGGGTGGGGAGGGGGAGAGAGATAGAGAGAAGAAAGAGAGAAGGATCCTAAAGGCAGAGCCTTGTGGTGAATTGTGTGGGTGAGAAGCCCTTTGGAGCAGGCAGTACCAACGCCTCTGCTCCACTGCTGTGTGCAAGGATGAACTGAGCCTCCCCACGTGTCTCTGCTGTCCAACACTGTTAGCCAGGTAACGAAAACCCCAATCTTTGTATCTCAGCTGCAGTTTGGATTCACCATGGTTACCTGGGTGGGTTGATTCACACGGTCACACTGGCACCGGGTGCCCTTTAAAATTAAACTCTCAAGGGAAAGTAATTTTAATTTGTTGTTTCTTTTTGCCTTAACTTGCTTTCTTAACACTTTTTTTTTTGTTGGGGCAGATCAGTTTAGGATAGCACTAATGGTTCTTGATTCTACGTAGACCACTGCTGTTGAAGAAAGTGGTTTTGTGACAAACCAGAATGCTAGGGTGAATCTCCTGCTGCTTTGAGGGCTGTGCACATTTCAGAGCCATGGTGAAAGTGTTCTGGCTCTCACAGGTGCTGCCAGCAAGAGCAATGTGCAGCTGCAGAGATGCTTGAGTGATGCTCTTCATTACAGCTCGTGCTCCAAAAGCCAAACTCCTGTTGATGAATCTCTTCCATGGAGCTATTAGGGGTAATGATAAGAAAAATTTTTCTTTGACTGAGATCCTTCCACCTTCCTGAGATATTTCTGATCAAGGATGGTATGTAGGAGGAGTAAGAGGAGAAAGCTCAGGAAATCGTTTTGTACCAAGCACCACTAGAAAAACACTTGCAGAAGATAATTTCTTTCAGCAGAAGACACATAATCTAGAAATAATGATTTGTAGTGCAGACTGTGCACATAGTTATGCAGAAAGAAAGAATTTTTTACAAATGAAGGAATGAAACTCTGCTACTGTGGGATTAATGGAAAACTCCAAGGAGATATTAACTCTGCCTGCAAGAGGTGGCAGACACTTGGCATGCTGAAAAGCATTTCTATATTATTCTAAAGGAGCGGCAAAAATACTGAAAAAATAAGCAAAGGGAATTGAAGATTAACTTTGACATGCAATATTCATAGCCAGAGAAAATAGCTATTATTATTTATGTAGGAAAGATAGACAATATAGGATTCTTGTGGACATCCAGCAATTTTTCTAATAATGAGAACTAATTTCAACCTTGTTCTAATCATAGACAAAACAAATCCAAGTATTTCTAATACTCAGATGAAAAAAATTGAGCAAACAACAGAACAACCTATTTCACGCATATACACCTCCTTCTGTATCCTTGTCTCCAAGGACTGAAAAGATTTTGGTTTGTGACCCAGCAATCCAGCTGTACTTGGAGCTGTCCCTGGAGACAGCCTGAGCAGCTGGGGTCACCCCAGGCTGAGCACTCCATCCTGCCAATCTCCTCTCGTGCTCTGTGGAGCCAGCAGGTTGGAGATCAGTGCTGGAGGGACACAGTTCAGCCAAGGAGTCTGGTGGAAGCAGAGAAGCAGCAGAGAGAAGATGGCTAGAATCTAGATTCCTGGGTCATTCTGTTTTAATGTCCACAGTCTTTTTTTTCTTTTCTTAAGAATTTGGAGTTGAAAATTGGCTGAAGCCATTTGCATTATTTCTGTTTGGTGTTGGTTTTTTTTAATTCTGTTTTTTGGTTGGCTTGTTAGGACTGTTGTTTTTTTTTTTTTTTTTTGCAACATCAGTATCTTCATTTGGAGAGAAATCTTTACCTGGTGAGCTCTAATTAAATGTGGAAGTTGGTCTGTTTGGATGAGTACATACAGATTCAGGAATCTGGGAGTGTTGCAGATGGTCACACCATGAGGCAGTTTTGGAAATCCCAACTGCTCAGGATGATGTAGTTTTAGGATAGTGCTAATCCTGTGATCAACAGTTCCTACCTTTGTGCAATTTGCATGCTTCAAAAAAATTAATATTGTTGTTGAGGGACGTTGTTTCCTTGAGGGAGACATGCCAGGTAAGTGGCTGAGATGCTAAAAGGTGCTGGTGTTTTGCATCTGGGTGACAGGACATGACGCACACTTCAGCACTCACGTAGGCAAAGAGATGCCAAAGGTGAAAAGCTTAGGGCTGGATGAACTCCTGTCAGAAAGCTAACTTGTACCTGAAATTGTTTTTCCCACTCTTCCTTGGAAATATTCAGTTACAAGCATCAGTTAGACAGCAGAAGGAGTACAAAATGTGGAGAGATCAGAGATATCAATATTAAACATGTGTCTTCTGTGTATCATGAATTGAAATTAACTAGCTCTGCTCACAGGGAGGGAGTAAATCACCATTTCTATATTTGGAGTTTTATTAAATGCAATTTAAGGCCACAATGAAAGCTCCTGAACACTAGAAATGAAGACTGGCAAAGGCACACTTCATGGGTAAAGACTGTCCCTGCTGCACTCATGCTGGCCCTTTGGTGAGCTGCTGAGAGTGAAGCCCTTGTAAAAATCAAGTCACTTTGTTGGGTACTTGAAATAAAGTTTTCCTTTCAAATCTTCATTTTATGCCTAAGTGTGTGATAGATGAGAACATGGCTAAACATCCTTCCCACATAAGGACTCTGAAAACATGTGAGAAGGGTTCAGGCAATTTTTAATAGATTGGTATCTATATCACAAAAACCACAAAAAATTTTGATAATTTGATTTACTTAGAGCAACATGACTATGTAGTAAAATGTCTACTCCATCTAAAATAATTTGTTACTAGAGAAGGCCATCTATCCTGAAATGAAGAAATACTCTGAGAGTGAACAAGAAGTAGAGTTTATAAAAGTTACAGAAAAATTCTAATAGAAAATGCATGGTATTTTATAATAAAAATCACAGGTGATAGCATTTTATGCCAAACAAAGACCAATATTTATGTCAAAGCCTGAGAAAACAATTACTTAATAAGCCCTTTTGTTATATGTGCTACAAAATTAAACACGGACCATGTATAACAAACTAACACAGGCTTATAGCAACAGCAGAGCTAGAAAAGTTATCTGAAATTAGGGATATTTTGACTGTAAAAAGACAATAATGCAAGGCTATGGTTAAACCAGAATATCTTTGGGAAAACCTCTGTGGTAGAGGAAGCACTACAAATATAGGATAAGAAAGGATGAGGGATTTCCTTTGAAAAGGCATTTTTAAACAACAGTATCAATTAAGTTATTTACAAAACAACAAGTGAAATAACTAATACTGCAAATTGTATCAAATTCTTGACTTTCCCAACATCAGTTGATTGGAAACTACTAGCAAAGGTTAGAACAGGGTAGAACACATTTCTTTGATAAATGTTCAATGAAGGACCAGGAAGCAGTGGTGATATGGACTCTATTTCAGTGAGTGTGAAGCTCTTGTAGAAAATGTGGCTGGAAAATTAACTATGGATAGGTTACATTCTTCATGTTAAATTGCAATATGAACAAATTCAAATTTGTAACTAAATTAGAGAACCACGCTTCCCAATGGAAAAAAAACCCACCATATAATATAATAAAACTTAGGATGTAGGAAATTCCTCTTCCACACCATTAAAAGAACTGGAATGTCAACTGGCAAGTCCAGTAGAAGGCATTTAGTGAAACCATAAATGTTGTCTGAAAGGCAGCAAATGTAGTACAGATATCTTCAGAGAAGGAGAAAAACATGATTATGAGCAACACCAGGCCTTTCAATGTAACTTTTACTGTGCAAAATTTAAGAAGAGATTTTGGAGGAATGCATAAGGAGGAGCAGATTGTGAATACGAAGTAGACAGCATTATTTTGTTAAAGATAACTCAAGACAGACTAATCTTTTTTTTTTATTTAATGTCAAATCAGTGAGTTACTACACAGAAGTGTAGAGTAGATATAATCTAGATAGGTTTATGTGTTCATTACAGCACTTGATAGGAAATTACTATTTAAGTTGAAGATATGAGGGATTAATGTGAAATGGATAAAGAGCTCTTTAAGGGGAAAAAAATGCCCTAAATCATATTTTGGAAAGAGTTATTAGGCTGACAGTGGTTACTACCTCAATGTTCAGTATTGGGACCTATGCTCTTCATATCAATGGCCAAGGAGACAGAATCAAATTATTTGCTAATGGAATTTACAGATGACACAAAGTTGGGAGAAATTATTGTCCTGTTTATCTCGGCTGTTTGAGGGGCCTGGGAGGCCCGGAGGTGGCCCGGAGGTGGCCCGGAGGTGGCCTTGACGCAGCCCGCGTATCAAAGGACAAGAAGAAGCTTCAGTTCTTCTTTCTGGTTTTATGTTTATTAATTGTTTATCTAAAAGATGTTCTTTCAGCCACCAGAGATCTGCTCAGCAGTCAGCCATGGGCACACTCTGTCCTGCCCTCCGGGCAGCCACGTATCTTTATACCCTTTGCTACGTATACAATATTTATCATTTTTCCCCAATACCATCTATTGTTATAACTCGGTGTACTCTTAGTAATAACCAATAGAAAGGTGCCACCGTGGCCAAAGAAGATGGAGGAGAGGAGGAAGAAGGAGGAGGACAGGACACACCCCAATTCCTCCATCTTACTCCTCTAAACCCCCCTGTACATAAATCCTAAACCTTGTGTCTCACTCTCTAATTAACTAATCCCTTCACCACTCACCCGGTGAAGCCCTCATCCTTGTCGTCTCCTGTGTAGGGTTAAAGTCCAGCTACCAGACACTTCTGGCAACATTCCAGGACTCCCGAGCCCCCCCAAGGGGTCTCGGTGGCTCAGCAACTCAGGACTGAGATCTTGAGATCCGACATCTCCCCCTTCTGTTTGCCCCAAGAAAACCTCTTTTACAATCCGATTCATGGCATCTGGGACGACATGGATGAGGACTAGAAAAGCTATTACAATATAAAATCCTAAACTATTAAAACATAAAATCCTACCCTTAAAATTCTTCTCCAAATGGGAGAAATGTCAAAGAAATCTGCCCTTAAAATTCCTCTCCAAATGGGAGAAATGTCAAAGAAATCTACCAGCTGATCAATATATGATCCTTTGTCAGTTTTCCCCTGTAATAGGTAAATTTATCCCATTGCCTATTGCAATTCAAGATCCCAAGGAGAAAACCTCCCAGTGTCTTTCGTCCTTATACAGAAATATTCAAGACCCCAAAGGGAAAACCCCCCCAGAGTCTTTCCGTTTCTCTTGTTTCTCTTCTGAGTTGTCCTTTGCAGTCTGAGTCCCGACTTTTGTCTGAGTATTCGTTTCTTCTTATATCTTGTTGAGGAAAATCGCTGCATAGAGTCAGACTCGTTACGAAATGATGCTGTAGCTCCGCTGAACCGATCCGGCATGTTGTGCACTCAGGGGTTACCTAGTTTTTGATTCAACTGACAATAGGGTTAGAACACACACGCCTCCCCGGGAGGGGAGAGGCTTGGGACCCCGAGGGTTTTTACCAAAGGCACCAAGTCTGGAGAGGGCCCCTCCTCGCCTGAGACGTCACCGTGGGTCTGGCCCGCCCCCGCCCGCGCTCTTTACTCTGCGCATGCGTGCTTTCCGAGCCGCCCTCTGTCTCTCCCGAGGTAAGTTTTTCCTCTCCCTTTTTATTCCGCCTCTGAATTTTCCTCCCTCGGTCTGCCCCTGACTCTTGTCTCCTCCTCCTCCGACGCTGTGTGTGTGTGTGTGTGGCCCTTCGTCAGTGTGTGTGCTGCCGTCCCCGCCGGCACCCGCGCTCGCCGCGACTCGCACCGGGTTTTTTGCGTCATAACCGCGCGCCTCCTGCGTCTCACCGCAGCTTTCTGGGATTGCGCAATTTCCCTAATTTCGCTGCATGGGTCAGACGCCCTGGCGTTGGTTTGTGATTCTGCCCTCCCGGGTTCTTGCGAGTTTTGCCCGCCGCGCGCGTTTCTGCTACCTTGCCGGCCCCCGGGGCCGCTGCACCCCCCGGCCCTGAGCTTAGCAAAGCCGTATCTGAACACGCGTCTTTTGTTTTTCCTTCAGCCGCGCTCCCCGCCTGCTCCGCCGCTGCCTGGCTGCGAGAAAGCGCCTCCCCCGGTCCCCTCTCACCTCCCCCCTGCTCTCCCTCTGCCCCTGAGTCCTCCATGCTCTCTGGACTTTTTGGACGCTTTTGGGAGTTTCCCAGGGTTTCTGGGTTTTGGGACTGGGTGTTTTAATAATATTTCTTGCTCTTTTTTTTCCAAGAGCATTTTCCACTCGGCCTTTTAAGGCCAGAGCTAATTTTTTCTTTCCTGGAGCCTTGCTCCCCCCTCTCTTTCAGAGAGTCCCCCCCCGGACGTCTGCTGCGTCTCGGGGTTATTTCTTCCTGGCCTTTTAAGGCCAGAGCTAATTTTTTCCGGAGTCCTGCTCCCCCCTCTTCCGAGGGCCCCCCCCCGGACGTCTGGTGCGTCTCGGGGGTTTTCCTCTCGGCCTTTTAAGGCCAGAGCTAATTAATTTTTTTATGTTTGTGTCACACCTTATAAGGTGGACAAAATTTCCCGTTGTTCCTGGGAAGGTGTGCCTCCCATGTTCTTATTTTCAGGCTTTCTTACCAAATCTGTCGCCAGAGCAGTCTGGACGTCTCGATCTGTCCAGCAGATCACGAGAGGTGGACCCAGGGCGCCTTCTGGTTCCAGTCCGGGCTGTTCTGCTACGAATTCTCTTCGGCAGAAACTGAGAGATGGAATTCTCAGTGACTGCTGTTTTTTTTTTTTGCAGTCTCTGCTGGCTTTTTTTTCTCTTCTTCTCTCTTTTTTTCTTCAGGGCTTTGAAGGTGGTGGTGCCCCCCCCGAAAGGTTGTGGTGGTCAGAGCTCACCCAGTGGAAGCCAAGTGCCGGTTTATCTCCCCGAAAGGTTGTGGTGGTTCGTGGTCCGTCCAGGGACGCCAAGTGTGGGTTTATCTCGGCTGTTTGAGGGGCCTGGGAGGCCCGGAGGTGGCCCGGAGGTGGCCCGGAGGTGGCCTTGACGCAGCCCGCGTATCAAAGGACAAGAAGAGGCTTCAGTTCTTCTTTCTGGTTTTATGTTTATTAATTGTTTATCTAAAAGATGTTCTTTCAGCCACCAGAGATCTGCTCAGCAGTCAGCCATGGGCACACTCTGTCCTGCCCTCCGGGCAGCCACGTATCTTTATACCCTTTGCTACGTATACAATATTTATCATTTTTCCCCAATACCATCTATTGTTATAACTCGGTGTACTCTTAGTAATAACCAATAGAAAGGTGCCACCGTGGCCAAAGAAGATGGAGGAGAGGAGGAAGAAGGAGGAGGACAGGACACACCCCAATTCCTCCATCTTACTCCTCTAAACCCCCCTGTACATAAATCCTAAACCTTGTGTCTCACTCTCTAATTAACTAATCCCTTCACCACTCACCCGGTGAAGCCCTCATCCTTGTCGTCTCCTGTGTAGGGTTAAAGTCCAGCTACCAGACACTTCTGGCAACATTCCAGGACTCCCGAGCCCCCCCAAGGGGTCTCGGTGGCTCAGCAACTCAGGACTGAGATCTTGAGATCCGACAAATTATGAACAGCAAGAGAGTCACACAAGAAAACCTTTCTGCAGAAGACACTGAAAGACATTGGAATATAGTGTTCTATTCTCACCTATGTTGAAGAAAAGCAAAGCAAAACAAAACTAAACTAAATTGTAATAAGAACACAAGAGGCTTTGGAAAATGGAGTTTTCATTTTACAGGGAAAAATGAAAAGATTAGGGTTTATTAAGTTTAGGCAAATGAAAGTTTGAAGCAGATTGACAGTTCCTTATATTCAGGGGAAATTGTTAAAAAGGGAGAAGAAGTCCCTACATGAATTAAAAATGCTGGTCTAATATAAAAAGCTATAAAACAATAATGGGTATTTATTAGCCAAGAAATTTAGAAGATGTCTTCTAAATATCCCAAAAATTAAATTCAGGAGGAGTTTTCAAAAAAAAAAAAAAGGTGGTGAGAGCCAGAGTCTGAATTTATTTTAAGATGGAACCTGGCAAATGAATGGAACTGTTGTTTAGCAATCTAAGATTGCCTCACTAAAAACTGAAGTCTTTGGTATGTATGTATTAGTATTTGGTACTGGTATTTTGGGATCTTCAAGAGACAATGAAGGATGGCTTGCTGGTTGTCTGCATCATATTTACACTGTATCTGCATGACATACATGTTATTCTAGATTTAGATTTAGGTTATTTAAATTTAGATTTAGATTTATTAATATTTATATTTATTTATGAGGGTCATCCTTTGCAGAAGAAAAGAAAATGTTGTTATTCTTGATAAATATCATCCAACTTCTGCAGTGGAATGAATGTGAAATGAGATTATTTAGTGTTTTCGTGAAACTCTGGATGTTAAACAATCTAAGAGAATGTAAATGGATGACCGTGGTGATTCTAGTGTCATCAAATTCTTAGGTGATTGATTGATACATTCTGTTCTAATCCTCAGTGGTAAAACAAATGTCAGATTTGGAGTCATACTGGTGGTCTAGGGAAATTGAAGTATTGCTCTTTCTTTTGTCTTCTCTGCAACATATGGTAGTAGGCCATTTCCTAATATAAAGTAAGAGTTTTATTTACTATTTGCCTTCCAGGGACACTGATGAGTTCTTGGAATTCTTCCATTTTTCCTATGGTCCATTATAATGGAGCTTGTTCTTTATCTAATATAGGCTTAAAGTTTAAGATGCTGGGATACATTCTTATACTTAGGCTATAGCCTGATTAGGAATTTCACAAATTAACAGCTGTTACATGGTTTTCCCAACTGGACAAAACAGAACTGAGTGACCCCTGAGGGTCATTATTATTATAATGTTATTTTTCTGTATTATTATTAATTCTTATTAATTTTTATCAATTGTTACTATTTTTGTTTCTTTGCCCCACACTTCTGTAATTGGACAGATGCTAAGTCAGTAGCAGGGGGACAGGCAGGTGGGTTAATCACTTTTGTTGCCCTCTGCTGGATTTTCTCCAAGAGCTCTGTGTCTCTCAGTTCCTGAGGAAACCAGAACTGGACACAGCTCTCCAGAAGTGCCTCACCAGAGCTGGGTGGAGGGTCAGGACCACGGCCCCTGACCGGCTGGCAATGCTGGCAATGCTCATCCTGATGTATCCCAGGATAGCACTGGCTGGCTCATGGACAGCTGGTTGTCCAGCAGGACCCCCAGGTCCTTCTCCTCGGAGCTGCTTTCAGCAGATCAGCCTTTGGGCTGCACTTGTGCCTGGGGTTATTCCTCCCAGGGGCAGCACCCAGCAGCTGTGTTTGTTGAATTTCAGACAGTTCTTCTCTGCCCATCTCCCAGCCTGTCAAGATCATCTGAAGGGTTCACAGCACTCTGGGGTATTGGCCACTCCTCCCAGCTTTGTGTCACCAGTGAATTTGCTGAGGAACCATCTGCCCCTTCATTAAAGTCATTGATAAATAACTTAAAGGATACTAGGCCTAGTATTGAACTTTGGGGGAAACCACTATTGAGAGGCCTCCAAATAGACCCTGCATCACTGATTACAATTGAAACAAAGTAAAATATTACAATAATAATGATGATGATAATAATAATAATACCAGCAGTAGTGATAATACTACTAATAATAATTGTGATTAAAAGGAGATGGAGACAGGGAGAGAAATCCCAAGAAATGTAAGTGATGCACAATATGGTTGTTCACTCCTCCTCCCACCTGATGCCCAGCCTGTCCCCCAGAAGCAACTGGGCCCTTCCAGGTAATTCCCACAGTTTATACACTGGGCAAGACATTCTGCAATATGGACTATCCCTTTGGCCAGTTTAGGACAGCAGTTCAGGCCATGTTCCCTCCCAGCTTCTGGTGCAGCTCCTCACAGGCAGAGCATGACACACTGAAAACTCCTTGGCTCAGGGTAAGCACAGTTTAGCAACACCCAAACATCAGGGTGTTATCAACACTCTGCCACTGAATCCAAAACACAGCCCTGTACCAGCTACTACAAAACAATGATATCTATCCCAGTGAGATCGCACTAGGCACTTTCCATTCTGCATTTTCAGATACAGACTCCAGTTGTTCTTTGTCCCCAGATCTGTAATCATCAGTGCTCTTAGCATGAAACCCACAGCCACAGGCCAGATGGGAGTGGTGAGATGGGGACCATTGAGGCTCGTTGCATGCCAAGTCTCTTCCCAGCTTTAATTACTAATGTAGGCTATATCCATGCAGATATTTGCTGATATGGTTAGTGAGAAAAACAATAATAGAAAGGTTAACAAAACTGGTCATGATGCTTATGTTATTATTATTGAAGTGGACAATTGAGAGGACAGATGTCCCAGTCCTACTTAGCTTAGAAATTGTTAATAGCTGTTGGCATTATTTCACGACTAACCAACTGGACAAAATTCAGTATCATATTTTATTTTTTTACTCTCCTTATTTTATATTATTTTACCCTCCTATCATATTTTATAATCCCAAATATTTGTTCCAGTAAACAGATTATTGGGTTTTACAAACATCTAGTTTTTAGAATAGGTGATCTTCTGCCCACAGGAAAAGGAGGTGAACTTTGTGTTTCCCCAAGAGTTCATGAAGATTTTTGCTGGAGAAGTCAGGAGCATAGTTTCTCTGAATTTTACACTATTTTTATCAGCAGGAGGTGATATGCTCTGCCAAACCCATTTTCATGTAAATCCAAAAGCCTAAAGGCAGAGATTTACAGAGGACTCTGTGAAAGCAACTTTGCAATACTTGCCTGGTTCTGTACTTTATTAGCTTCTGCAGGAAATGCAGCTCATAGTTACTGCAGTATAAAACTTAATAATGGACTTAATAACATAGCAAAATATATTTGGAGCCTTATGATGCAAAATATATAAGATTATTTCAAAGACAGGACAATCTGAGTCTCTGGAGAAAACCAAATGTAATTAAAATTATTTCTACTCCAAAAATTCACTCCTCATTACAAAAGTTGTCATGGACTATTCCCAATGTAATTTTTATTCAGAGTTAGAGATATTAGCCTTCCTGAAAACTGTGTTATCTTAAATCATAGTGTAGGCCTTGCCTAGAGTGAAAGACAAATGGGAAGTAGATGCTAGATTGTGTCAGGTGACTGTCAGTCTCCACATTTTCATGTTCTTGGCAGGAAAATGTAGTATTTGCTGATGCAGAGATGAGAGACAATCCCATGTGTCTTTGGAGTGCAACTGTATGGTATTTAAGGAAGTTATTAAACATATGTGGAAAACACTGTGTAAGAAACAAAGGAATCTAGTCATTAAAAGTGATATCTGCTAAACAAAATCCTCAGATTAGTTACCTAAATGAGAATACTTTATGATGTGGAATCAGGGCAAACAACAGCAGGCCCTTTTGTTTGACTTTTCTTTCATTCATTTACATTTTATTTTCTTAATTTAAATATTCAGAGAAAATGAGAATGAATTTAGTAGATTCATAGGGAATGTGAAAATAAAATATATGCTTTTCACTGTTATAATGAAATACTTTTGCTGAGGAAGAAATGTGTGTGTACCTTTTACTTGGACAGGACACTTAGCCAGCAGTAGGTAGATACACCACATGATACAAAAATACAGCTTTACAAACACTCACTCCTCCACAAATAATACATTGAAAATGCTTCCTCTGGGTGACAGGAACAAGATCATGATTTCTCTAAAAGGAGACTAGAAAAGGAGATGTTGATACAGCAGGGAAGAGCTACACGGCAATAATTACAAAACAGTTGATACAACTATAATTGATACAGTTAAAAATATTTCGCCTTAGGGAACTCTGAATAAGCTTGAGATAGACATATGGCTTGTCTCTAAAAAACAAAACAAAAAAGTCAAGTTTGTTATTTCTAGAAAAGGCCAACAGGTTTAGATTTTTGATGCGTAGCTGAAAAAGTGAACTATATCCAAATGTACTAAAATTACAGTATATTGATGCAGAGTGATGTCACAGAGCTCCTCGAAGGCAACTCACTGAAGAACTGGCAACAACCCAGCAGCAAATGTAAATGTAGACATTAGCAAAAAGATTTGGCAGAGATCAAACGGGATTTCTATTTTCTTGTTCCCCAGCCAATCTTGTCCCGCCAACCACCTGCTCTCAAATTCTGCATTTCCTGACCATTGTCATTTCACTGCTAAGTAATGAGTAAGCACTGTTTGCAACCACCTGTACAATTTTTCAGTGAAACCCCTGAAATTGCTTCCCCCCCTTCCACTTCTCCCTCATTCTCCACGGAACAATATGAAAAGACACTCCATCACCTGTACTGACAAATGACACTCACAGACACTGCAGCCCAGCAAGCACTTTGTGGTTCTACACTCCCAGTACTTCCATCCTCTTCTCCTTTTTGGAGGAAGAGTGTGAGTGTGCAAGAATAGCAAATGAGAGCCCTCCACTATGATTAGAATCAGCTGCCTTCACTAACAAGCAGCATCCTTCAGATCAAAAGGATGGAAGTAAATGTTGTCTGGGCTCATTCAGCTTCTTGTAGAGAGCCAAACATCCTCTTGCAGGAGTATCAAAGCCTATGTTACTTTGTGTTTTACTGTAGCCTTCTAATAGCTGCCGCTGGACATACAAATCAGATAATCTAAGAAAAGATAGCCCAGCTGTTCCAGTTCTGTGTGATGGAAAATACTTATCTACCAAAAAAAGACACAGTTGGTGTTCCCCTTGTGAAGGGCATTGATCAGGCACCCCTGGGCAGCAGGGGAAGGACAATACCAATGTCCTG
Source organism: Zonotrichia albicollis (assembly GCF_047830755.1). NCBI lineage: Eukaryota > Metazoa > Chordata > Aves > Passeriformes > Passerellidae > Zonotrichia > Zonotrichia albicollis. The sequence goes on from NC_133819.1 coordinate 137,774,886, forward strand.
ACTGCCCTCTCTCTGGGTGATTAGACTCCTTCTGTCATGCAATTGCTGTGACCATGCTACATCAGTACTTTTATACATTTAGAAGAAACATTGTAAAACCTGGATGAGATGCCCAATGATTTAGAAAAACAACATCAGTGCACATGCACCACTTCTCCAAAGTCTGAATTTGTGAACATTTGAAAAATAGATACTTACAATACATGACATTAATCTTTCAACAGAGAAAAAGACACATTCTCTTTGTGCATTAATCTGGAATGCAGGAAAGAGGCTTCAATCCCTTTTCTTGGTGATAAATGTGATTTTGTATTGGGGCTGTTAGAGAACCGGCTGCTTCATGCATTGCTGCTTTTATGGCAAGTGGGTACAGGTGAGCTTGCAAATGTGGCACATGAAACACTGAAAGATCTGCTTGCAGAAGAGTGGCTCATCTTTGCTGCAGAGAGCTCATACTGCCGGAGCAAGATGTGACATGAAAGAACACTATAGTCATTGCCATCCAGAGCAAACTGATGACAGCACAGCTAAGTGGGCAGGTGATTCACAGCTCACACTGCTCAAGTTGTAAGAGTAGGTCATGTTCTTACATGTAAGCAGTAAGGCTTACAGCACGGCCAAGAGAAAATCATAATACTGCAGACACAGCCCCCAAGCTCTGGGGAAAACAGAGGCACAGCAGGAACCAGAATGGTGCCAGCATCTCAGGAAATGTTCTTTGTATGACTTCACATTCTTAGGAAGAAAATTTAATGGTAACACTGCAAAAAACTGGTACTGACATGCTTGGGTGACACATCAGCTAATGTTTGGTATTAGCACAGAAGCAAACGCAAATGCAATGAAGACACACCACCATGTAAACTGCTTCTGCTGTCATCAGGCAGACAAGAGGTCTATTTAATTAACATTGGATGTTGATTATTTACTTCCTGTAACAGGAAACTGCTTACTTGCTTAGTTTGAGTGCAGATTGTTACCTGAAGATGAAATTCTTGAGTGTGGTTGTTTGCACGTAGATGTGCCAGTGGGTGTGATTTGGGTGCCTGCTGAATTCTCTACTAGAAAAGCACATAGGTATAGGTCCAGGACTACCACAATAAATATGCAAACATGTAACAGGAACTGCACTTCTTCACCATGAGATGTTAATGCAATGCAGAGCCCAGTTATTCATTAGGAGCCACAGATGAAAGAAATTCTGCTGAAAGTTTTGTACACAGACATAAAATTTAGCTTAATCAGATACCATATGACAGAAGGTACTTTAACAAGAAGTTACAGCAAGAGATGATCAATCAGAAAAACTTGTGAGTGACAAAATATGATCTGCAATGACAACAAAGTCATAGAGCACCTGAGGTTCTATGATGAGGCCTCTGTGAAACAGGGTTTTGGTCTGCAGAGCTTGCAGGGCTGAGAGGGTTATTTGGGAAACTCTATGGTACAAAAATATATTTCAAATTGAATGAGTAAAGCCAAAATATAATGGTGTTCATGGCAAAGGACTCCAGATGCTGCTGCTTCACCATACACTCTCACAAGCACCAGACAGAACCCAGGGTTTTGAGAGACAGCGGAAGGGTAAAATCAGGAAAAAGAGTAGGAACTGGAAATTGTCTATATAACAATTTAAACTGTATAAAATCATCACTATCATCACTATTATTACTATTATCACCATTGTCACCATTATCACTATTGACAATTCCTTTCTGTGCAAAATAGAGTTTTTTAGTAGTTTTTCCTTTCTCTGCAATACTTAAATCTGAGCCATTAGTGATTCTTAAATGAATCTATTAAGATTTCTATTGTAAAAACATACATTCCTGACTTTACATAAAATGTGTGTTTCCTCCTTGTCCATAGACAAGCATTTAAATTTAACTGCACAGCCTTCTGGGACAATTGTTTGAATGCTTCTCAGAAATGGTGTCTGTGTTTTTCATTAAATTGTCTAGAATCCAGTACTGCTTGGATGCAACTTTAATTTTATTGTATTTTATTTCCTGAATTTACTCAGAAGGAATACAGAAGAACAAGCAGTAGAGGCACCAATCACTTTGTTCTGCACCAACTCTGCATTACAGAAGTTGAACTTTGCCAGATAACACTTCAGATGGAGAGAGTCAACTTTTCTTAGGAATATAATTTTTCCAGCAGGACAAGAATTAAACCTTGACATTACAAATAGTTTGCAGTATCAAAGTTTAGAACTGCCAGAAAAATAGCAGGCCAAATGCTTTTCAGGCTTATTTCTTCCACGTTGTTAAAGAAACTTTGTCCTTAACTCTGCAGCACGACACTCATCTTATTTCGTTTTTTGCTACTGCAGCTCTGATTCCTGATGCCTCACACTATGAAGTCAGAACTCTGCTCACTTGAGCCCTTTGGGATAATAGTAAGGCCACTATATTTGATGCAAGAACACTTAATAAAACCAAGAGAGAGCATATTGCTCTTGAAAGACTCATGTACATAAAAATAGAGAAACTGCCCCTCAAGCCATAGATGTGAACAGCATACAGATTATTTTCTTTTGAGAACAATAGAGGGATTCAAATGAACAGAGATATAAAATAGCTAATGGTCAGTGAGTTGACTTGAATTTACAGGCATAAATTCAGATCTTCACTGAAATAAAAAGCCCATCAGAAACGGAACACAGAACATGTTTCTTCACACAGAAGATGTTTCACCCATCTTTATTTTCACCAGGTCTCTGAACAATGAAGCCTAATTGTTGACAGTACTGGCATTGCTATCGCAATTATTTGAAAGAGAGTCCTTATCATATCTGATTCCAGATATGATATCTTATTGCCAGAAAGTGGCTTTCTGGCAATAAGATGGCTTAACAACCTGAAACCCCTTTATTTAAGATTGCCCCAAATGCAGTTGTGCAGTGTTACTCACTATTTTGTTATTTCATTAAATTGATACACAGAATATCTACAGTTGGCTCATGCTACACCTCAACTAATTTCAGAAGAAAAACCTGACAGTGGAGTGTGTGTTAGATTCTCCATTTGAATTAATATGAAACATTTAATTACTTACAGAGTTCCTAAGAAACCAACAGTGACCAATATGCCCCATTTATGGCCTGACTGACTTAAAATGTTCATCAAGGCATGGTTGACATGATGGGCCTATGAGCTGATGCACCACTGAAATGTGGCTCTGCTCTCCCCTGGGTAGGAAAGGACTAGAAATGGCTCCAAGGTCACAGGACACACCTGCTACCACAGCTCACTTTTCTTTCTGCTGTTTTCAGCCAGGAAGAAAATCTCAGAGAATCTACATCTGACCAAGGATCACAAGTCACCATCCTAGGATGTGAATTTCTTCAAAAGGGAGGGAAGCATGATGCAGGGGCACCATTGGAAGCTTACATTCAGGAAACCAGAGAACCTGAGAATGTCAGTAGAATTCAGAAAGAAATTATTTTCAGGAAAGCAGGAAGGTCTTCACTGGAGACTTTCTAAAAGCTTTTTATGGCATAATAGCAAGAAGCATGTTAAGATGTGGCTTGCCAAACATTTTTGAAAGACCTATTCAGCCCTCAGTCAGTGACAGAGTCCTTCCTTCTGACATGGGGTGAACTCACCATGGGGCTGAAGGTCACCACAGGGAAGCACTGATAGCTCCTTTGGAGGCCTTATTAATGGCATGGCTTGCACAACAAAAGGGTAGTTTTAATTTTGTGGGAGAGACCATGTGTTTGCTCATTGGTGAGAGCTGCAGTACTTTTCTCACACCATATTGCTGTGTACTGCATTGTCTTTCTGATACTGTGTCATCAGATAAGAAAAGAGATTTCTAAAACAGATACACCAGTGAGCATCACCCATATTGCAGTAGGAATCTTGCATCTACATTCTGCAGCTAATAGGTATTTAGCTCTTAAGGCTTTTTAGTGTAGTTCTGGTATAGGCAGAGGTGAAATACAGAATAAAGGCCTTAAAATTTAAATTACAAAGACTTAAGAATTCACTTGGAGTATAAACTGCAGCAGCAACAGAGGAGCAGTTCAGAGCACAAAGGAAAAATGAAGCAGTCTTATGAGAGAAACTGAAGGAGGCAGATGGCAATTAGGTTTCAGTAAGTTCTCATTAAAAGTGGCTGGTTTCCAGACTCAGTTAAAGAAAACTCTTTGAAAACATTTTTTGGAGCAGTAGAAATAAAAAAAGAAATATTAAACCTCTTACAAGGCGGTTGTGTATTACAAAATATTTTGTTTTCATTTTTATTTGGGAAAAGAGTGAAAAAGTTATATGTGGAATCTATAGTTCTGTCATTTAATTCAGATTTTGCTGCTATAGGCTTGCAAAACAGGTGTGTTCAAACTAGTAGAAAAAAGGCAATAAAGCAGAAAAATAAAAGCATAACTAAAAGATCGTTCTTTGCTTTCTTCCTGTGTGTTAAAAATAATGAAGTAATTTCAACTGACATTCCTAAAAATAACCTGCAGTAACAATCTTATAGAGAAAACACAGATTTCTCACCTGTAAGACACAAAGCTAAAGACTCCTTTTGCCTATTATCCTCAACAAATAATGCTGTGAGAGCTGTTAGGCTCAGAGCATGGTTGCTTGCTGTCCTCAAAAATCATATCAGTAATGTGACACCAGCTCAGGCCACTATTCCTTCAGCTACATGAGTTGAACCAAGAGCATCCACATGGATGACTGCAGTTTGCTCCTGGTCTGCACAGAAATTGTGCTCATCAGGGCTGAGCATGGGTCAGAACTGTGTCCCTGTGCACCCTGACCTCCAGTGGGTCTGGCTGTGGCCCCACACAATGCAGGCTGGGCACTGCATTGCCTCCAGCTCCTCTGTCCTGTGTGCTGGAGGAGCTTCAGGACTGGCTGAAGGCTACCAGCAGCTCTGAAGGCTACAAGCAGCTTCCACAGGGTGTGAAGGAGGAGAGAACTGAGCAGTTCCCAGCTCTCTGTTGTTCCTGGCAGGTATTTCTGTGCAGCTGGGACAACAAACGGGAAGTACAGAACACTGGGCACAGCCTGTGCCCCAGGGGGACAGTCACACAGCCTCTGCTGCTCAGTAGGACACTGGACTGGGATGGAAAAGTCTACCACAATGTCATAGTCTGTAGTCATAGATGTCACTGAAAGAATCTCAAAGGACACCAAACACTTGTGTTTGGACAGCTGAGTTGATGCTGGAACCTCTGCACACTAGAGTCACAAACACCACTTGAATTTCTGGGCTTACTGCATGTTTCAGAGCTTCTCCATTGCAATGTGTCAGAGATGGGCACTTGGGGACACCTTCACCGGCTTTGGTACACCTGCATAATGTCTGCAAGGGCACTTAAGTAATGTACTCAGCCTGCAGTGCTGCTTGGCACTGCTGCCTTCCATGATCTCCCTTGTCCTCTCCCCCAAGGCTTTCCAGCAGCTCACACAAAGCCCCTTGCCAAGACGGGCACAAAATAACTTAAAACTTATTTTCTGCTTATCTTTAGGATGGCAAAATCCAACTTTACAACAGAATGGAGTTTTGCAATTACCATAAAATGCTGGGCTAAGGAAGCAAAATGTCAGGGATTGCGGGAGGTTTCACAGTCATACAGATGGAAATGGAAGCACTTCATGTTCTCTCGCTAACAACACTGAAGGAGCCTCCTCCCTGTCCCCAAATAGACCATGTTCACCTCCAGGTAATCTTGGGGACAGAGAGAGACAGCATCTTTGGGTACAGGGAATCTCGGGCTCAGAGAGCTGGAGAGACAGCTCCAAAGGGCCTTGGTGAGCTGGGTTTGCTGTTTCTGCTGTTGGGCAGTAATGGGAAAGGTGCATTTCCTCCCAGACACCAACACCTCTCACATCCCAATTCCTGCTCGGACAGCAGCAGTGCCTAGGCTACTCACATGGCTGTGTGCTGTTACCCAAGCCAGTCTTTGGAGCTGACAGCAAGACCCATGTACAGCCAATTCAGCCAGTGTGAACAGAGATTTCTGTTCTCCTGAGCTGTGGATCAACTAATCTGTTCTGGATACTTCACTTGAATCCTCCTCTACCTTCTATGCCAACCTAATCTAAATCAACTCCATCTACTTTCCTGGGATAATGCTTTGTGTGTGTGAGAAAGTAGGAATTGAGGACTTGGCACTCTGAAAGCTTGTCTTCATTTGCAATCATTAGTTTAACTTAATACACCTGAATGACTTCATTTGTACTTAGCCTAGCTTTAGGGAGCACTGGCATTCAGGAAGCACCACTCCAGCTACTGGCGTGATTTGATTAGCAGTGCTGAGTGATTAGATTAGCAGAGTGGCTGGACAGACTGTTAATTACTTATTGTCATTCCAGCTGATGTATCCCCAGAGCACCAGCAGCTCCAGCTATGCATTTGCACAGACAAAACCTGAGCATGCTTGTACTCCATGGTTTGTAATTCACTGCCTTGCCTGCAGCCAGTGCTTCTGGTCCCTCAGCTTACATGTCAGAGGTCTGTACCAGCTGCAAACTTTATTGTTAGCCTGGACTGGGATCATTGCATGGTGCTGAAAATGTCATCAAGAGAAACTATTGGTTCTTTGTCATCACTCCAGGGGAGGCCTATTTCAGGTTCTCTGGGTAATGCTGTTTCTGGAGTGATGTTTCTTGGCATGCAAAAGTGCCTCATTGCAGAAGACTATAATTTTTTTGATGCTGTTACAAATGGCAGTTTTCACCATCTCTGAAGTTCTCCTATGTTCCAATTATGGCAAAAAAAAGCTTACTAGGAAATAACCCTAGCTTTAAGTTTGGGGTTCCAGAGATGTATGTGCTCACATTCTATTTGTGATCATTTCAGTTCAGGACAAATGAAAATAAAGTGAGTAGGAAGTGAAAGTAAGATTTCTCTCTGTGAACCTAGTCCCCTGTTTAAGCTCATTGGTCACCTGGGCTGCTGAAGGCAAGCAAATTCAAAAGGCAGCATTCAAAAAATGCTGCTTTTCCTCCCTTTGGTGTCTTCTAGGAAATGCAGGTTTACTGAGTGCTTGATGCTTTTGTAGCTAAAGATCAGTGAGATGGAAACAGACCTATGCTGCTGTTCCTCTGCCAAGAAATAGCAGACATTATGTTTCTCCATATGGAGCAACACTCTAAATTATTGTGGAATTCCCTTTCTATTAAAAAGCAAACCAAAATAGCCTGTTCAGAAATAATTGAAAGATTTTTAGGAATGTGGAAGAGGTCTTTTTTCCAGGATGCCAGAGACAATTTAATGTTCTGTTAGATTGTTATAAATTCCCTTGTCCCTACAGGTAGTAAAAGCATGTAATGTACAAAGGTAAAACATAAAGTAATGCTGCCATAATGAAAAGCAGCATAAGAAAAAACAGCTTTGCACTGCTCCTAGCAGTTGATTTTTGCACAGTAAAAGCACAAAATCCTGCAATACTGGACCTACACCTCCTCTGCACTGGGAATTTCACTATATGAGGTGTGAGGCAATGAAAAATCAGGGCCATAATATCCTACTGAGCTTCTGAGTCATCTTATTGCACCGAAGTAAAAGCACTTTAGAAAATACGAGCCATCTGTGATGTTAAATGCAATTATATGATTTGCCTTAATAAATGCTCAGAAATCACTGCCAACCACTTCAATTTTTCAACACCATTCTGAGTCACTCATAAGCAGGTAAAGGTCATTGTGCTCAGACCTTATCAACTCTGATCATTATCAAGTTATTATTTTCTGCAATAACACAACTGCTTCCCTCCAAATCCAGCACATAAGAGACCTTAAAAGGAGATGTAGTTTTTTTTAGCTCTGTCCTGGTTTCAGCTTCAACCATGACAGCTCTGATATTCAGAGGCTCACACTAGGTATATTACATTGAAATCAACACAGTATTGGCTATTACTTATTAGCTTCTTCCTACTGGCATCAATGTAAGTGACAAACATTACTGTTGCTAAAGGTCAGATCCCAAGCTCTGTAATTTCAGATTCCGCATGACTGGAGCTTCTGTACATCAGAAATCATCCAGATATTTCCCTCTTCTATTTGCACAATAATCCTGCCCAAGTGTGAAAGGGGCACTGTGATTGTACAAATGATATATTCTGGTTATAAGTTCATAATGCTCAGGATGTGGCAGCCCCATTGGGCACACACAGATCATGTTCTAGGCAGGCTCTGTACAGATGCACCAGTCTCACACTGCACAGGTTCATGTATTTCTTGTCAGGGAGACCTAGAAGAGCTATGGTGCTACCTAAAGCTTTATTTCTCAGAAGTTATTTACACCTGTAACAAAAGTTACAAGTATGAATTTAAAAGCTATGTTGCAAAGTGTGAAAGTTTACAATTGGTGATCAAGAAAAGCTGCATGTGTTACCCAAATCTGAGCACACTGAGCACAAATATCAGCGCACACCCTAGCCAGTGTCTAATATGTGAGTGTAGCAGGAGTGGTTTGAATGCTCAACCAGTAAAAAACAGTACAGTAACTCCACTGCAGACCTGGTCCAGGTTCCTCAAAACAGCAGAGAAGGAAATTGCTATAACCAGCAGGAGACACTGTCCAAGCATGCAGAGGTGGTGTTAGAAAAGCCAAAGCCCACCTGGGGATTTATCTGAATGAAGGACAACAAGAAGAGCTCTACATCTATGTTAAGAGGAAGACTGGGGAAAAATATAGGCCTCCTACTGAATGGATAACAGGCTATAGTGACCAAGTACATCAAAAAAGCCAATGTACTCAATGCCTTCTTCACTTCATCTTTACTTGTAGGACCAGCCTTCAGGAATGACAAGGCCCTAGGAGCTGTGACAACTGGCACAAGGAACCCAGACCCTGGGGTGGATGAGGAATAAGTCATGGAACATTTAAACATACTGGATTTATATAAACTCACAGGGCTTGATGGTTGCACCTGTCAAGTGCTGAGGAAGCTGGCAAACACCGGAGCAAGATGACTCTCAATTATCTTTGAAAGCTCATGGCAATTTGGGAAGATTCCTGATGACTGGAACAGAGCTAATCTGGACAACTACAGGTCAGTTGGCCTTGCCTTGATCCCTATGAAGGTGATAGAGAAACTAATCTGGGAAACCATTTCCTGTATCTAGGACAGGAATTCCACTGTACTGGAATCCATGGTCAAAAATAGATTTGCACAAGGGAAATCAAGCCTGACTTGGCATTCCTGACCTGACAGCCTCCTATGAAGAAATGACTGGCTTTCAATTCTGTGTCCAATAACACCGTTTTAGAAAACTGATAAAGTACAGGCTAGGTAAGTGGTTGGTGAAGTAGACCAGAACTGGCTGATAGGCTGAGCTCAGAGGATTGTGCTCAGCAGCACAAAGCCCATTGGGAAGACAGACATTAGTGGTCTACTTCAGGGGTTCATTCTGGGGCCAGTACAGTTCTGTCATTAATGAACTGGGAAGATGGAACAGTGGGCACCTTCACCAAGTGAGATGATAATCTCAAACTGGGAAGAGTGGCTGATACACAGGATGGTTATGCTGCCCTTCAGAAGAGCCTGGACATGCTAGAGAATGTCCACTGAGCACCATGAAGATGATTGAATAGTACCATCTTCAGGAGTACCTCTTATTCAAGAGGAGGCTAAGAGAGATGGGCCTATTCAGCTCATAGAAGAAGAATCTTTGGGGGCATCTCATAACTGTGTATAAATACCTGATGGTGGGGAGTAAAGAATGTGGAAACAGATTCCTCTCAGCAGTGTCTCAGAAACAAGGCAATGGCCACAAACTGAAATACAGAAAATTCCATTTAAATGAGAAAAGAAACTGAGGAGAGATCAAACACTGGAGCAAGTAGCCCAGAAAGGCTGTGCAGTATCCACCCTTGGCAAAACTCAAACCAAAATAGACATGACCCTGAGCAACCTGCTCTAGTTGCCCCTGCTCTGAGCACAGGTTTAAACTAGATGATCCCTAGAGCTGCCTTCCACCACCAATGGCTCTGGAATTCAGTACCTGCAGGTTACTTACACCACTGAATTGTTCCAGGCCACATCAAGTTGCAGTTCAGCAAACAACAGCATTAGTCAGGAGTGTTTAAACAAGTTACCCAGCTGTTTGCCAACTGGTCACATGGAGCTGCTATAGTAGACTGCTCCTCTAGTTCTGTTTAAATACACATCCTATATTAAGTATGGTTCTTCCATTTTTTATGAGGAACTCTTATGTGGTAGGGTTCAGTGATTCACACTCTCCAATCATGAGCAAGGAGGGCCCTCAGTGTGTTGCTTTTCTCTGCAGGAAAGGGACACAACACTCTTCAGGAGAGCACAAATCTCATTCACTGCTCTCAGATCTCGAGTACCAACTAACATGTCTGAGGCTATCACTAAACCAGCCAAACTCTGCATCAGTGACACTACCCTCTCTTGTTCCCACCTCACACCACGCAATTCCTTGTGCTACCACACTGTTTGGGCAGCCACCAGTGAATGAGAACAGGTAACTCATGGGTGCAGCACTCAACAGGCTTTGCACTAGACTTCAGAAGAAATGAAGGCTGTTCGAGGTTAATGATAGCAGGAAGGTAAATGCACCACTCTAGATAGCAGTGCTAGTCCAGGGCAGCTAAAGGCATTGATGAGATGACAGGATGGTTCAGGGTAAAAGGAAGCACAAGAGGTCTGTAGCCCAATCTCCTGCTCCAAGCAGGATCAGGTGCAAGATCCTAGCAGGTTGTTTATGGCTTTGTGCCCGTGGGGGCTTGGCAATCACCAAGGATGGTGGCTGCAAAACTTTTCTGAGCACCAACCAGCTCCTATAAATTACTATCCACCAGGTGAAAAAGGGTTTCCTTATACACAGCCTGAACCTCTCTTTTTTTCAGTCCATGCCCAGTTTCTCCCAGCCTCGCCCCATACACGACAGGAAAAGCCTGACTCAAAAAGCTGCCAAGTGAGGCAGTCACAGCTGTGGTCTCTGCCTGCAGCCCTGCTGCTGCTTTTGGACTCTACTGCTGGGAGAGTTGTCACAAACTTGCTTTGGGAGGAGAATCTGTGGCATGTTTCCACATTTGTATAAAAATTATGTGTAGTTTACCATAAAACAATGAATGGAATAACCCATCAAAACATTTGATGATAGCAAAAGTCAGTATCATTCTCTGTGCATAAGACATAGGTGTTATTGGAAAGCGGAATTAACTTCACACTTATAACAGGAGTGATGTTTTTATATAGTGCTCTCTGCCTCAGACATGCACAGATCATATTAACCCACCCACTTCCCTTCCCTGATCTTCTATCAAATGAAGTGAAACACAAAAAATTCTATGAGTCTTCTGGGTATTTTAACACTCACATACCATTTTTTTCCTTGAAATTGAGAGCAGGGAACATGATTCTTGAAGAATATTTTAATTTATTTTAAAAAATAAATAAATAACTAAAAAAAAAACCAGAGAAAACACCAGGTAATGCTACAGTAATGAGAAAACACACCTTCCGGACATCTTGTGGTTTTTTTTGCAGTCTCCTACAAATCCCTACATGCACTTTCTGTAGTATTATGGATTATAATGCAAAATATTTTTGACAATTAGGAAATGTAGATGTATAATATTAGCAATACTCAAAGTATATTTCAGCAACAGCATACACAAAGAATATTAATTATGTAATTAGACCATTACACTAGTAAAACCTGAATTTCATTGCCTTAGTACATATTACATGTATTTTAAACATGTTTATCTATATTTTCCTTGCCTAATAGCTCTTCTGATGTCATTCTCAGACACCAGAACACTCCTTCTGAACATCAGCCCTTACACTTTGACATCTACCATACCTTGGGTCACTTTGTGGTAGTAAGCCTGGATCCACTCTAGCATAAGAATCTGTTTCCATGGATCAGAGCATGGGACTTATACCAAAAGTCTGTTTCTTCCCTTTTCTCGGTATATGCCTACATGGGTTAAAAATTTAATTAAAAAAAAACAAATAAACCAAACACCTGTGCACCCAGCATTTTCTCCCTGTGCCTTTCATGTATTTGCATGACTCTCAGCAGGTTTCTTAGGAAATGCCACTTCCTAGAGAAAAGAAGAGAATCCAGAGAAACCCCAGACCCTTCTCCTTTCATTCCAGATCTGGCACCCATTACTCCTCAGGCTCTTTTTTCAGCTGTGTGGCTCACTCTGCCAAAGGAAAGGGAATTGAAGGGAACTTTCTACTCACTGCTTCCACACCTGAATTTCCACCTACCTCGTTCACTGTGGTGCCCACAAAACTTTCTTGTTTTTCATTGGCAAACAAGTGCAGTTCCTGGCCTAGGGTGTGTGCTGAGCGTGTGTGTGAACCACCTACAGCCCTTCCCTTTTCTTCTTCCCTCCACCTACAGCCCTCCCTACTGGCAGAGGCACTGCAGTGGAAAGCCCCACTTCTCTTTCCCCATCAGTATCACATCTGTATAGTCCTACACATGTTCCTCCCACACATTCTCCCAATCTCAACATACTTCTCATCAGTTACCTTTGAAATACACACCCATTTCCGTGTACTCTTTCCCAGGAATATGCAAGGCAATATAAGAGTCCAGATACTGAAATTTTAGGCAGATGGTGTGGTCCTGTTTCTGTCATACTTGAGTTTGACGACAAACTTTGAATGGTTTTTATCTCACCATCACAGTTTAGGCCCACTCAGCTAAGCAAATCACAGCCAAAAATATTCAGACACGGCTGTGCTGCTCTTCACTGCCAGAGACACGTGGTGCCTGACTTGGGGTCAACAATTTTCAGATGTTTCTTAAACTGTTCCTCAAAACTTCTCCTGTGCATGTGCTTTGGGCACCAAAAAAAATCATGTTTTAAAATCTTGGGTCACAACGATGTGTCAGAAGTACCTCGTTAACAAGATCATCAGATGAAGATGAGTGAGAATTTCAGTGTTTTACAGAAAAGACTTAGGAGCACAAGGGGTTGCCTAAAGCTAAATGACTGTTGAATTTCTGAAAGGTGAAAGGGGAATAAAAAGAGAAAAATTATGATGGATGATGTGAAGTGTACAACTCTAACATCTTGTTTAGACTTCAGAACTCTTGCAGTAGGGCAATGCTGTTGATGGACATTCATCAACAGTACTTTCATCTGATGTTGGCTGGCAGAAGTCCTATTCAGAAATAATTAGAATTGCTAAGGAGCTTCTGGTCAGTATTCCCTTTTCATCGGGTGACCCAGGGCAAAGAACACAGCAAACTGACTGTGGCTGTGACAAACCAAGTCTGTTTAAAGGAAGTTTGCTAACTTACAAGAGAAAGTTTACAAGAAATCTCTCTGAAGTGAGGCAAGGTAAAATGAGAAGCAAGAAAGCAAGGCAGGGACCGCAAGAAACAGCTCTTTCTGAGCAGAGCTCTTTCTGAGCAGAGAAATACAGTCTTTTTCTACACTATAATTTAGCAGGGTGTTTTAAGAAAGTTAGCTCACTCTCACCTCATGCTTCTGAAAGCTCTTCTCAAAACAGATTGTGCTCTACCTTAGATTAATTAAATCAATTTACACACCCCCTTGAATCAATTCACAGGCTCTTTTCTCTAATGAACAACATACACTAAATTACAATTTGTCTAGTTTTGACCAGAATTTGTTAAGTTTCTGATGGGTTTAGTTAGTGCTAAATATTACATTTCACTAGCTATTAGGTATCACACACTACACCTTTTAACATCTGTCATGCCTTATTTGCTGTCTAGTCACAGCCATAATTTTGCTGTTCTTCGGCAGGCATGAAGTTGTAATTAAAAACTACAGTGCTGTTTAAAGGGCTTAGTAAAATTGATTAAATGATCCCCCCATCACTGGGGATGTCCTCAGGGTCCAGAGCTGAAATGTAGCTACCAGTCAGAAATTCAGCATGCTAATGGGGATAGGAGTCCAGTGCTCCATGTCCATGCCACTTTTAACTCTGAGCCTTGATTTATTCCCTCTATGGCTCCCAATTCACTCCAAACAAGAAAGCACTGCTCCACACATGCATGAGCCAGGTAATTACTCCAACATATCTCCAGATATTGTCACAGTCAAATAAATGACTAATATTTGAATACATGAGCTTAATACAAAATGTTATCAAAATCACAGGAGCTTATTATGCATTGAAGGCTGTATGTGTGTATTACATATATTTGAAAACATATATATTACATATATTTGAAAAATTATCTATAAATAAAAAACTGGGATTTCCTTTTTTCTCCACAGAAAGTGTGTGAGCATCAGTCCATTCTGCCAGCACATGGGATCAGGTGTGTGACTGTATTGCACTCTGAAGGACTAGCACATCCTCTCAATTTTTTAAATTATAATGCACTGTGAGTGTGCCTATCACTTTGCAAAGTACAAGGACACTTGTACAACATCTGGACCCATGTACAACAAAAGGCTAAAATTCAGGTGCTTTTGAGAGCAAACAACAAGTCAGGTCTTCAGGGCAAAGTTGGTTATTAGAAGGCTTATGGAAAAAGTTGAGCTTCAAGACATTTCTTATAGCCTCTGAGTTTCCTTCATAAAATAAATGAAGACCCAATTTTTAATTAATTTAGATATTTCAAGGATGTCAAAATTCCTGGAGTTTGTGTTCATACTGTGAATATACAATATGCATATTCCCTTGCATATTCTTGCACTCTAGTTTGAGGTTTGTTTTGCAAAAATAACCTGTTACAAATAACACTTATTAGCCACAATAGCCACTACTAACAAAAAGAACATACAGAACTGTTTTCATGCCCTATCTGGGTTTGCCCTTGTATACTCAGTGCCTTTGCTGTTACTCTCTTGATTTTAATGACATAACTTTGGTGAGTAGAGTAACTCATACACTGTTTGCGAGTAGTTAATATTTACTGATACACTTAAAATGAAAAAATGTCTACTTCTGAATGGAAAAAAAAAACCCTTCAAAATCTTTCTGATATCTCAAAATAAAACTGAGAAGTGCACAAGCCCACAGCTGTCTTCCAGGACAGATCTGGAGGGTGGCAGGCTGTTTGGTGTAAGATTTCTGGGGACCTGAAGCAACGGCTCCGCTACTGCGTCCCTGACCTCGTTCGTTTTTGGGATTTGTTGTGGGACCTGCCAGAGTGGGTAAGATGGACAAACGCTGAGGGCCTGATCGAGGCTGAGGTGCTGACCGATAGCTCCCGGCGCTGTGCGCGCCTCTTTCTTTCCCTGCAGACAAACTCCTCCGGCCGGCCAGGGAGTGCGGGGGACAGGTCGGGCTTATCCTGGAGCCGTCAGCCTGTCTGAGATCCTGAAATTCTGGAGAGAAACATCCCGGAGCTGTGAAAGGAAGCTTCCTGGGGCAGGGTGCCCGCGCTGTCCCTCTCCCACACAAGCCCCGTGGGGTCCCCATCCCCGCCGCCTCCCTCAGGCCACGGCCGGGCCCCGCGCTGCTCTCCGTGCCGCCGGGGACAGGGGAGGCGCCCCGGGGCCCGCCGGCGGCAGGGAGCGCGGCTGCCTGGCCGGGCGCCCGTTTCCCGGACTACGTTTCCCAGGGATCCGCGGCGCGGCCCCGCCCGCTGTCAGCGAGCGCTGCAGGTTGATCGCCGCGGCTGCAGATGAGCGGAGCCCGCGCGGGCGGGGGGGCGGCCGGGGCAGCGCCGCCGGGGCCGGGTCGGCGGCCGGCGCACTATGCGAGGCCGGGAGGATGGCGGTGGAAGGTAAGGGCTTCGCGTCCCCTGCCCGCCGCCCCCGGGGTCCCTCCCCTGTCTCCTCCCCCGGGCACTCACCTGCGCCGTGGCGGGGCCGCCCCGGCCCGGCCCGGTCCGGCGGGACAGCGGCGTCCGCCGGCGGGGCCGCTCTGCCGCCCGCTGCCTCGGCCTCGCCGCGGGGCATCCCCGGCCCCCGCGCACCTCGCCCGCCCGCCCGCAGCGCCGCGGCTGCCCCGGGCCAGGTGCCGTGGAGCCGGGCCGCGGCCCCCGCCCGCGGCGGGATAGGCTGCAGGGGCTGCCCGGAGGCTTCGCTCGGCAACTTCCCGCCGGGCCCGGAGGTGCCGCCTCTCCCGGCAAGGGCGGCCGACCTGCGCCGCCTCCCTCCGGAGCGGCCCCGGCCCCGCGCTCAGCCCGGGCGCCTCCCCAGCCCCGCCGGTCGCTCTCCCGCGGGCGCCGAGGCGCCGCCGTCCCTCGCTGCTGTCCGGATCCCCCGAGTGCCCCCAGAGCGCGATGCCCACGAAGCTCCAGCGTGCCCCGCATGGGCGCAGAGCTGTGCTCGGCCCCTCCTTCCCTGAGAGCGATGGAGAAGCCAAAGGGCCGTGATGCTCAGCTCTTGGGCAGCCGGGAGCTGAGAGGTGTTCACAAGGTGCCCGGCTCCTGGGAAGGTACCCCGGTAAATGAGGCGACAGCTACCAAGCCCTTGACAGGTGGATGCTTTGCTAGGTCTTCAGTAAATGCTGGGCTCCCCTTAGCCTTCTAACATGGGCTGTGTGTTCCCTTTCCATTGGGTCTTCTGGGAAGTTGGAGGAGACAGGTGTATGAGAAAAGGCAAATCTGCCTTCCTGCTGCCTGCTTCCAAGATTCACTTGGTTTTCTAGTGCTTTAGACTGAGGCAGTCTGAGCCCTGCTTTTGCACCTCATCATGCTTTATTCTGTGTCCTTGAGAAAATTTAAGAATCCTGTGTAAACCAGCCATCTGACCCCTTCTCCTGTGCTTAATTTAGTGTCTCCTGTGCTTAATTTAGTATATGACAGTATTTTTGTGTGTTCATCTTGTGACTACCATGAGTTTTGTTTCTCAGTTGTGCTGAAATCTTCAGTTCCATCAGACGCAGTTGCTTTATTGCTGGAAATCATGCTGAAGCTGTCTTTTGCTGAGTACCCAAGTGAGCAGTGTAAATGATGGTCCAGCAAAAACTTAATCGTCCTGGATGCAATGGGGAGCTTAACATCCCTGAAAACCAGCTTCCTGTGCAAATTCAAATAAAGATAAGCAAGACCACTGTGTCTCAAAAGGTGTCTGTCAACATCCCAAGTTGCTCATCCTAAGTGTAAGCCTCTCCCTAAGGCAAGCATTTCTCAGGCACAGGCTGCTTTACTGAATGGCAGTTTTGAAGACTGGAATGATACACAGAAGGAATGTAGTGGTCCTGAATAAAAGCATTACTTTGGTGGCAAAAGCCTAATGACATGAACTGGGCATGTGTGCCCGGCAGTGGGTAAGTAAGTAAATGAAATGGACTGCCATGCACCAGATGGTTCATATGCCAGCAGCAACCCCTGTTTCAGTGTGCTCACTAATGTCATCCCACTTGATTTACTTGAAGTCCTTCTCAGTCTGTTTGCTAGATCTTTTCAGGTCTGTAATAATTCCTGTCATATCTGCAGTGCCCTCCATCTGAGAATCTCTAAAAGCTTTGTAAATATTAATGAAGGAAAGCTCTGCTAAAGCTTTGGGAAGCAGTGCCTTTCCCTTCTCCTGAGATGAAATTTTTTTCTTTAACTCCTTCTTCCCATTTCCTTCCCCCAGGATGCATCCTGCTGTGGTGTGTCAGAACAGGCATTCTTGTCTCTGTGTTCTGCATTCCTCCCATTTTGTTTTTTTCTCCCTCAACTTTCTTGCCTTTGCACGATTCTGCTGCCCTCACACTAACACAGCACTATGACTATTTCAGCACAAGTAGCCATGTGGCCGTGACTGCTTTGTGTGTTTGTAGTGCATTCACATTTCAGGCCTTTTATTATCCATCATTTTGTGTTGGAGCCATGTTTCCTTGTGTGATTGTGCTTAAAAGCTTGCTTTTCTCTTAATGTACCTAGGGCCTTGTTGGAGCCCTAGGTGTGAGCTGTGTTCTGTGCCTGAGCTGTGACTTTTGGCAAGGAACATGTGGCATTACAGCTTCTGTTTGGAAAGCTGAGAGGTTACATGTTCCTCATGACTCCAGTCATCACAGCGTACAGACCCTGCTTTAGTCTAAAGTAGAGTTGCCATTGAATCTTCTAAGTAGATGGTTTTGTAGAAAAATGTCCTGGACTCAGGAAGAGCAGACAGTTGGGATTTTTTTGTTTTCTGTTTGTTTGATTTGTTTGTTTTCTTTGGAAGCATGCTTTCCTGGTTTGCAGCTTGTGATCTTGAGAACATAACCTGCTGTACAACAGTTTTGGAAGCTTGGAAATGAGGTTTAAACTGAGGTTGTCTGGCCTTGCAGTC